>NW_015505732.1:1400760-1413391 GCF_001515645.1 Sinocyclocheilus grahami
AGACTGAGCCAGTGAAGAAGCGTGTCAGCTTATCAGAAACGTATGTAAGGAAAGACCCTATTGGTTGTTTTATAATTACCAGTTCCAGTGATGCATAGTGTTTATTGGAGAAAGTGTTTTGAAACTAGGATTGGGCTTTGGATGCTTCAAAA
This sequence comes from Sinocyclocheilus grahami, assembly GCF_001515645.1. Lineage (NCBI taxonomy): Eukaryota > Metazoa > Chordata > Actinopteri > Cypriniformes > Cyprinidae > Sinocyclocheilus > Sinocyclocheilus grahami. The sequence goes on from NW_015505732.1 coordinate 1,400,913, forward strand.
GAAGAAAATACACCACAAATGCACCATAAAATGATCAGAAAATTTGTTATTTTAATTAAAAATGTGATTGCATTGTGTGAGGAACACAACCAAATTCTAGTCTTTATTTAGCGATCTTCATAACTGTCACATGACGACGAAGGTTTACGTTAGTGATATCAAATGCTCATTGGCTCTCAACTGCTTTGTCACTGATTGCGATATGATATAGTGACGGAGTAAATCGGGATAAGATTTTCAGCAATTAACAACTTAAATTTTACTTTGTGCTTCACACAAAACTATTGTATACCATCAAAGAGAACGTCCAGTGCAACACATCGTGATTTGGACTACTTTGGCTCTACTTTCTGCCATTTTTGTAATAAAGGGTAACACTTTAGTTTAGGGACTAATTCTCACTATTAACTAGTTGCTTATTAGCATGCATATCGACTGTTTATTAGTACTTAAAAATAGGGCTGGGCAATATAGGTAAAAAATATATCAACTATATACAGTATGTTTCATAGCGTTCGGTATCGATAATTATTCACATTTTTTATAACCTTTTTTTAAAACAGAGCAATATAATGTTTTTTTTTTTACATTTAACCACTGTATTTTTAATTTGCCCACTTTATTAAAACAAACAACAAATATATATATATATATATATATATATAAAAAAAATTTTTTTTTTACAGTCAAAGAGCTCTGAGCACCAGAACGACCAGACACAGGAACAGTTTCTTCCCTCAGGCCATCCATCTCATGAACACTTGACAATAACTGTGGAACACACACTATTTATTCACTCATACACTTATTTATCTAACACACACACTCAGTCTACATTTCAATTTGCACATAATATACCTGTACATACAACTGTCTATTGTTGTATACCTGTACATACAATTGTCGATTTGTATATTTTTATTCCTTATTTACGTTCTATTTTTCTATTTTTTATTATCTGTGTTTTTGTTCTGTCACTGTCATTCTGTTACACTGTGGAGCTTCTGTCATGAAAACAAATTCCTCATATGTGTAAACATACCTGGCAATAAAAACTCATTCTGATTCTGATTCTGATTCTGATTATTATAATAAAACGTTGTGCATTCTTTGGGTTTAGTTGCTGTGTTTCAGCGCGTTGTTATGGGAAGAGCGCATCCACAACAGGATCACACATTCTGACTATAGCATGCAATAACTGCGTCATTTTGTACATATATAAGTTGTAATATTATGTTTATGTTGTATTAATATTAATCTCAGGATGCATTTCCTTGAGTTAAATAAGCTGCCAGCAAAACGCTTCAGTTTACCGTGTTCATTCAGCTCTTCAGCTTCAGCACGCGCAGCTCAACGGCTGCTATTTAAAACAGTGGTATTAATTTGTTACTTTTTCAAAATCATTGATATATTATTAATAACAACAACCACTTGTATTGTTCTCTTATTATTTTCATCAACAGTATGGTTTAGTAATTAAAATCATTTAATTATTGTCCGTGCAGAGGCTATTCCGTTTTATTGATCTATGGCGCATTCATTTTGATTCTTTACACGTGTAATGATGTCCAGTGACTTGTTTGCATTATTTATGCATTATTTTATTTATTTGTAAGACTTTTTTATGACTAAATTTGGTAATGGGAGAGTAAAAATATTTTTAAAACGTACACCGTTCAAACTAGGCTGCTTATGTTGAAGTGTTTGGGATGTGGCTTTTAATGATGAGACCTTTTTTGTAATCAGGCTCTCAAAAAGTATATAACAATTTGGATATAGATTTATCGGCCAACATATCGGTTATCGGCTTTCAAAAATAAAGAATAATCGGTTATCGGTATCGGCCAAAATTTTCATATCGGTGCATCCCTAATATAAATCAAATATAATTTTGTAAACTGCATAAACAATTATGAACAAAACAGCATCATGTGTTTATGCATTGCTTAGCCTAATACAAAGAGCCAAATCGCCCATCACAAAGATTGCATTTAAAAACATACGAGACGCAGTGAAAAGGAATAAACCTTCACAAATTCGCGTCGCGTTTTCTAAACGTTAAAACTGCTTTAACTTTGCATGACTTTCTTTGCATGAGACGCGAGTGCAGCAGTCATATTTGTCTGTCTAAAAATGTGCTGAATATGTGTTCTGTGTGAATGGCTTGTTTCGGTTTTAACCTAATCAAGATCTTCTACGCATTGAGCTACTACATTTCTCTAATATTTTGAATGAATAACACAGCAGCGGCACGTCTCGTTTGGCTAGATTAACAAAACATCAAAATGCAACGTCACTTACATCATTATCACCGCATCTCGCGGTAGCATGTGCCTATATCGTGCGCTATATCGAACATTTTTTATATCGTTATCGATGAAGATGTACGTCGATAAATATCGATACAGTTTTATCACCCAGGCCTACTTAAAAAGCAAATTTTAATGCCTTATTCTGAGCGTATTTAGATCCCTTATTCCAGGAATGTCCAAAGTTCGGCCCGAATTTCAAACGGCCCGCAGCTTGACTCTAGGCCAATTTCACAAGAATCGGAAGTTACGTCACCGCTGGGTAAAATATGCTCTTTTCTCAAATATCGCTTCTTATCTTTTCTGTTTTGTCTGTTTTCCAAGTTGCTGTTATATCATCTACAGAGAAATGAATTTGTACTTGTTTGTAGCTTATACGGACACTCAGACCGTGCTCAAATTTACCGGCGGGTGGTTTTAATTATGAGATGACAGAAGTGTTGCCGTTTATGATATGTCCAGAAACATGCGCGCGCCCTCAAATCTGGCCCACGAGATCCACTTTCCTGCAGAGTTTAGCTCTAACCCTAATCAAACACACCTGAGCATGCTAATCAATGTCTTCAGGATCATTAGAAAATCACAGGTAGGTGAGTTTGATCAGGGTTGGAGCTAAACTCTGCAGCGCATTGGCCCTCCAGGGCAAGATTTGAGGAACCCTGGCCTATAATCAAGTTAAGAGCCAACATTTAGAATAAGTAGAATAATTAATCTCTTAACTCTTTCCCCGGCAGCATTAAAAAAAAAAAGTTGCCAGCCACCGCCAGCAATTTTGATGATTTTCACTCAAATTTGATGGCCTCCAGTATATTTTGCTGTATGAATATTTGAATATGCAATACATCAAAACAATACATCTATCTATCTATCTATCTATCTATCTATCTATCTAGAGTCCCATTTTAAATGATCCTGTGCTATTTTACTCTCAAACATGTCACATTAGGAAAGTAGAATGAATCGCAGACCCTATGTGTTTGACAGCAAACCTGCACTCCACAAAGACACACAAACACATTATTTTTGACAGTGGCTAATGTGAATGCTATATGTTGTATCATACAATGACATTGATGTTCCACCCAACTTCATTCCTCGCTTTCTCTGTTATGCAATGACTCCTGGGTAATTCAAGCTCTCTCCTGTCACGGTGCTTTCTCCAGTTTATCCACATTCAGCATTCTTCCTTCCCTGCTGGTCCCGTTTCTATCTCACTACACCGAGCCTCTCTAACTAGCTCATTACCCTTTCTTACTGTAGGTTCTGCACCAGGTTCCCATCCCTATAGACTGTGCGGTTGTGCCATTATATTTGTATTTAAGGAGCAAGTTGTTTTAGATACCTTACCAGTTGAATCAAAGCATAGCAGCAATAATAGATGCTGAATTCATGTGAACAGCACAACTAGGATGTTCTGTAAGTCTGGACTTTTTGGGTTGGCAGCCATTTGGTCATAATATAGTGCAACTCTCAGAGAGGTCATAACAGAATTGTGACTTTATTTTGTACTTATTGTCTGTACTATTTGGAATACAACTCATTACAATACAAAAATACTGCATATCCTTACTTTTCATGAGAATCAGGATTCTTAGAGCTTTTGATCAGTGATTTTACAGGACTTTTCTTAGTATTTCTTTCTTTCCTTCCTTAAAATTTCATCCATCTGTCCATTCATCCATCCATCCATCCACCCTCCAAGTTCACAGGAGGAAAGTTTTTGTTTGTTCGTTTGTTTGTTTTTAATTGAAACTCACAATTTATCCATGCATCCACCCATCTTCCAAACCACTGGGAGGAATGTCCATGTGTTTTTGTTGGTTTCGTTCATTTATTTATGACTTTTCCCAAGCTGGAAATCATAATATAAAATTCCATCATCCATCCATTCTCCAAACCACTTGTTATATAGGTTGTGGGAGGAAAGTTCATCTGTTTTTTTGTTCACTCACTCACTCACTCACTCACTTTTTCAGATCTGCAAATCACTATTTAAAATTTTCCATGACCATGGGAGCCCTGTCTCACTTGTGTCACGTGTCTGTTTTTTCCTGTTACAATTCATTGTAAGACATGTGACATGAGGACTTGCGGAAGCCTGTGTTGAGTGCTGCAGATGAGCTGTTATCCGTCAGAGTGACGCGGGCGCATATGGCTGAGCTCAGCCCGTCTGTAACCCACTGGAGTGTGGGAGTACCTCGTTACCATGCAAACGTATTCATCACACACACAGACACACACACACACAGAGAGTGAACCTTTCAAAGTCTTATTGTGATTTACTAACACGCTGCCTGCAGTAACAGCTCATATGTTTACATCACCCTAATCATCAACTAATGATGATGATAATGATGACCTGGTAGAATAATGACAGAGAAATCAAAGTCTTAATTAATGGCTGAAAAAAGCAGATCTGTTTTAAACAGAGGAGACGTTTTGCACAACAAACTAACAACTGTGTATAAAGCTGAATTTGGCACTTAGCTTGAATAATCCGCAGTAACTAGAACACTCAGGTTCCTGTTTCCCATTTTCTGCTCTGCTTAGGTGCTGCTCTGTGAACGTGCAAAATAAAATCACTGACCGGCAGAAAGATTGGTTAAACAAAGAATCCGACCGCAGCCCATAATCACAATTTTATTTATTTTTTTACTTTAGATTAGGCAGCGCATATTCACTATTAAAGGGTTAGTTCACCCAAAAATGAAAATTAGGCTGTGTTTTACTCACCCTCGAAGCATCCTAGGTGTATATGACTTTCTTCTTTCAGACGAATCCAGTCGGAGTTATATTAAAAACTGTCCTGGCTCTTCCAAGCTCTATCATTGCAGTCAGCGGGTGTTGCAGTGCTTCAGTCCAAAAGAAGTGAAATAAAAAGTGCCCATCCATAAAAAAAGGGTCTCACACGGCTCCCGGGGGTGAACAAAGGCCTCCTGTAGCGAATCCATGCATTTTTGTAAGAAAAATATCTATATTCAAAACATAATAAACACTTATTTATTAGTATTATTTATTAGCTATATTTAGTAGTAATAACAATCATATATATATACTAAATATATATATATATACTAAAAACATTAACCAAAAAGTAACCTAAAAGCAAAAGGTATCATAGTTTTTACAAAAATATTTGGCAGCACAGCTGTTTTCAACATTGATAATAATCAGAAATGTTTCTTGATCACGAAAGCAGCATATTATACTGATTTCTGAAGATCATGCGACACTGAAGACTGGAGGAATGATGCTGAAAATTCAGCTGCGCATCAGGAATTTGCATTTACATTGTATTTACAAATTTGACAGGTGCTTTTATCCAAAATACCTCACATTACATTGAAGTTATACATTTCATCAGTTCATGCATTCCATATTAACATTCCACATTTTTTGAGTGTAGTTTATCATGTAACTGTTGGCTCATTGCTATTTTAATACTTTGTAGCAACTTGCCACAAATATTAGTGCATATATTGGCTACTATAAAACAGATACCCATGGTCCTGTATTCTGATTGGTCAGTACAGTGCAGCGTTCCAACCATACGAATGTACGATACGTAGCAATATCTCTATATATTCACAGTGTAGTACTGACTCTTGTGACCTATTGCTTAATTTCACCATAGCTTTGAACAAGGGTTATCTTAGAGCCAGAACTGTTCATTTTATAAAGGGCATTTGAGATGTTTAAACACTATAGTGTGGCGAGGCAACATTGTTTCAAAAACAGTTTTCTCTAGATACCCTGGCAGCCAGACTGTCCCTAAAGCCAAAGCACAACTGAGATTATAACAGTTAAATGGCAGGCGAGGCTGGTGTGAAACCAAGGGGCTGCTAAGACCTTTAATAGATGAATCCACCGCTGGACTGGTGGACAAATCAGTCAAGCAGAACAAAGTAAGATTATCTAACTGCTCCCAATTAAAAAGTAGTGTACTGCATTTGGGCATTAAACACAAAAGTATGGCTTGAAGTTCTGTATGTAAATTGTTTGGTTTGAACTTTTCATATGTATTAGTGGTTTAATGAAAGGATGTTTTAAAATTCTGGTTTGGGTGTCTGTCAGCGCACGCAGAATAATATTTCTATTATAATAGTGCATAGAAAAATAGAGAAAGGACAGGAAATTATGAGAGAATTTCAGGTCTGGATCAGGAAGTGCTCATGTATTGCACATGCTTCCATATACCATGCTGTTCTGTCTTAATTTACTCGCTCTCAAATAGTTTTAAACCTGAATGAGTTTCTTTCTTCTGTTGAACACAAAAGTTGTTTCAGTTGAACAGTTGCTGGTCTCCAGTGACTTCCATAGTGTTGTTTTCCCTTCTATCAAAGTGAATGGGGACCGACTTCTGTTTGGTTACCCGCATTCTTCAAAATATCTTCTTTTGTGTTCAGCACAAACAAATAAATGTGAGTGAGTAAATAATGACAGAAATGTTTTTATTTTGGGGTGAGCTTTGTCTGTAATGACAAGCGGCAGCATGTTTAGTACTATTTGTCTGCTGTCACTTTAAGAGCTGCACGCATCTAATATACAGGCACACATCCGTTTCTCTCTCAACTGTTTACTTTCACTTTAGACATAACCAGATGTTTATGTGTAAACCTTGTGTGTTTTTAACAGTATTAGCGCAATCAGACACGAAAGATAGCTTGGTCCAGTAATCAGGCGCTGTTTGACAGGATATTTAGTGTGCGCGTGCTTCAGGTGTACACGCTCAGAAAAAGCGCATGTCAAAACAGCACGCGAATGAAATGTTTAACCGGCAAGGCTTTAAAGCTCATGCAAATAATGTACTTTTGTGACTGCGAAGTGCAGTGTCTTGTGATGGAGGCGCTAGAACTGCAGCTAATAGAATGTGCGCTGTAGCACGATACTACGATATTTCTTCAAAAGCAGATCGTAGAGACATTTTAATCGTCCACGATCAAAAATCGTGATATCGCACACCCCTAATTTGGTAACACATTACCAGGTAAGATCCATGCTGTGCAACTGTGAAGCCATGAGCCCTCAGTGCATTTTGCAACCAAGGCTCATTGGAAATACGCGCATGTGGCGATGTTTCTTCAACAGCGATATTACATACCTTACTGCATATTTGGGCCAGTTTCAAAGTGAAATGCCCAGTGAGTGGCGTTAAAACGCGCATTCAATACGTGACTGTGGCCACGGTTTTATTACATTGGTACAGTTACATATTGCTATCTGGTGAGTGCCGCTAAAAGTTTAATGCTTTATAGTGTTGGAAAATAACAAACCTCCTACATCAAACCCAACCCTAAACCTACCTGATAGGATTAATCACTGCTGCAGCAATCTATAGGTATTCTATATGCAAATAACATTTAGAAACTGGATTTGTAATGAGTAAGGATCAGAAAACAAATACAAATAATTTAATTACATTAAATTAATGACATACATTTCTATGATTGATCATATTTGACACGCACAACACGGAGCGATGCACACAGCATTGTTTAGATCCGGTTTGTGTTGAAGAGCCACTAACAAAGTCATTTATTCACATAATGTTCTCTCTCTTAAAATGTAAATGAGTGTAAATATCAGCATCATCATATATGTCTAAAGCATTGAAGTCTGTCAAGTCCATCAATCTGCTATTTTATCCCAACCCTTAACTCCTGGTCGGAGGCTTCTGTAGATCTTTAGTTTATATATAACGTTACGTTTTAAGTAAGTTTAATGGTGCAACGAAAAATATTGAATAGTGCGGAAGTTGTAACTTAGTGCCCCTTTACGTCAAAACTAGGCTAAGTTGTAACATGCACACAGCTGATCACAGGCTATCTAGTCCTGCTGTAGTTTTCCTACCGGCCACACATGTATGAGACAAACTGTCTGACACAGATGGGCCATAGAGATTGCTCTGCCTGGTCAAGTCTGATCTTCAGGTGGTGTGGATTATGATTAGATTTCCTCGAATTTGAATTCTCTTCAGTGAAATGCAAGCAGATTCCTCCACAATCTATAGCTATACATGGGGATGAAACAATTCGCCCAACACACGAAACAATACGATACACGATGCGATTTTCTCACGATTTGTTTGTTGTAACAAAATGAGATTTAAGACAAATTATCAATGAAAAAGTGTCCTTTTATTATCGCTGTGAAATTGAAAAACGTCAAATAACAAAACTAATTTGAAATTTTAAAACAAATCCCAAATCAAATAAATAACACAAATAAAAGTAATCTCTTCAAATAAACAAACTAAAGCTTTGTCTGTGCTCTTTCCATTTACAATTAGAGGTAACCACTGTATTTTAATCACGATCCAAGCAAAGATGCTGCATACATGCGTCACGAGCAGTTTTAAATCTAATCTGAAACTATACAACATCTGAACGAAACTGAATCAGCAGAAGCTTTGAATGAGATGCAGATTCACTCTCTGACAGCAGATGGCGCTCATGGAACAGCAGATACAGTGTTTCTTTATTGATTATAAAGAAATAATAATAATTTAACATATCAACAGACTTCAATCCTCACATATTTGTATCGATTTTCTCGTAAAATATACTCCAATAATCTTTGTTTTATTTCTATCTTTAAAAAAACCTGACATGTATTGTGAAAAGCACTATACAAAATGAAGTGAATTGAACTGAAAAGTTTCAGTTTATATTAAATGCACTTAACTAAACTTTAGAGAGCCTTTTTGATCCACTTAGAAATTAAGTACATCTTTATATGAAATATAATTAACATGTACTGCTGAATTTACTGACAAGCATTTGTGGTAAACTAAAATATACTTTAAAGGGGTCATATGATGCTTTTTTAAAGATCATTATTTGGTGTATTTGGTGTAACAGAATATGTTGACATGCTTTAATGTTCAAAAAACACATTATTTTTCAAATACTGTACATTATTGTAGGTCCTCTAGTCTTAACTTTGATAAAGAATATCTCTTTGGTTTTGAGACTTTAGTCTTTGCAACTTCAGGGATCTTATCTATGCACAATCAGCTTGTAACACTCCAAAGAGAAAGGAAAACTTGAAATCGCATCATATGACCCCTTTAATGTCATTTTTATTAAAACTTGTGTGTTTTGTATTTAAATATTTCGTAATTACTCATTTGTAATGATGAAGTTGCAATGAATGCATGAAAATAGACATTTAGGTTAAAAAAACTTTACATTTGTTCACTTTAAATGTAATAAACAAAATCACACATGCCATGTTTTTATCAGCAGTCGTGCTGCCCTGTAATGTGTCAGTCTGTGTGAACTTGTGTTTAGTCCTAAACTCATAAGACATGAGTCTGTGACCACAGGGTGAAATTAAAGCGACATACTTAACTTTACCTTGTTTAGAGGAGGCTAAAATACACACACACACACACACACACACATAGACACACTTAGACACACTTAGACACACACACACACACACACACACACGTACACACTACCAGAGCATAGTTTCTGTTTGCTCTAATTTTAGCACTCAGCGCTGGCTTCTATAGACATGCATTACATCATGTCTCCACAGTGTGTTCACTTATTTCTAGAAGTATTCCTTTGTCTCTTTCTTTTTCTGTGACATGGATAAATTGCAGGCTTATCAAGCTGTCTTAATAAGGGAAGTGAGGTGGAAAGAGAAAGAGAGAAACAAGGCTGGAGAACGTAGAGAAATGAACAGATGTTTCTTATAATGAGAGGACGAGTGTGAGCAGCAGACAGCTGTGCTGTTCTTACCCTGCCACAAACAAACTCCTTCATCTCCACCCCACTACAACACTGACCTTCAGTACAGCTCCGCTTTGACTGATGTTCAACATTTCGGCAAGAGTTTTTCATGTTTTTGAAAGAAGTCTCTTTAGTTTATCAAGGCTGATAAAAAATACAGTTAATATTTTTACAATTTAAAACAGCTGTTTTCTGTGTGAATATGTGTTAAACTGTAATGTATTTCTGTGATGTGCAGCTGTATGTTCAGCATCATTGCTCCAGTCTTCAGTGTCACATGATTCTTCAGAAATCAGTATAATATTTGCTGCTCAAGAAACATTTCTGATTATTATCAATGTTGAAAACAGTTGTGCCGCACAATATTTTTGTGGAAACCTTCATAATTTTTCTTTAATTAACAGAGAACATTTATTTTAAATATAAAGGGATACAGGTATTTTACAATTTTGCCAGATTAAAAATCACAGCTGATATAATTCCTGTAATAAAGTATTGTTGATACTTTAGCATAGGGACCAATTCTCACTATTAACTAGTTGCTTATTAGCATGCATATTACTAGCATATTGGCTGTTTATTAATACTTATAAAGCACATATTAATGCCTTATTCTACATGACAATATTCTAGATCCCTTAATCCACCCCATACCTAAACTTAATAACTATCTTACTATTAATAAGCAGCAAATTAGGAGTTTATTGAGGCAAAAGTTGTAGTTAATAGTGAGTTAATAGTTAATAGTGTGACGAAATATGTAAACTACACCAATTAAAATATAATTGTTATTATTAGTAAGCTGTTCAAATCAGATTGGATTAGCCATATTCAAAACAGCTGTAAAATGACTATAAATGCACACATTTGATCCTACTCTGTCACAAACAGCCTAAAGTTAGGCATACTGGAAGACTTGTTTATTCCACTTATTAATAATAAATCATTTTAATCTGCTTGCCATTATGCCTAAGACCCCCAAAACACCACAAACATGGTAAAATCATCGAGCTTTTTGTGACTTCATCACAGACAAGTTTGCTTATGCATCAAGACATCTTTTGAAAAACACCAATAGTATTTATATTTAATCATTGTTGGATTATGTTTTGCATCATGAGAGACAGATGTGTCTCGTGTGTGAGGCCGTGCTAGTGTGTTAGTGAGTGAATATGCACTCGTTCTCCCGTCTTTGGATAGAGAGCTTGGTGGAGGAACGGACAGAAAAGTCGAACTGAAATGAGAAGGAGAGAAGTAACGGTGAGAGAGTAGGAGGCTGATTTCATGCTTTAGCTACAGAGCATCTTCTCATGCTAATCAACAGACTACTGCGGCACAACAAATCACCAGAAGCACCAGCGAGGGAGAGCTGAGAGGAAGATGAGGGGGAATAAGGTGCGGAGAAATACAGAGCAGAGCGAATAAGAGCGAGAGAGAGAAGAGCACAACATTACCACCCACTCACCAAGACTCAATCTAGCATCTCACTTACACGTCTTCCTCTCTTAAAGGGACAGTTCACACAAAAACGAGTATTCTGTCATCATTTACTCACCCTCATGTCGTTACAAACCTGTGTGAGTTTCTTTCTTCTGCTGAACACAGAAGAAGATATTTCGAAGAATGTTGGTAACCAAACAGTTGGCGGTAGCCATTGACTTCTAAAGTATGGAGGAAAAAAAATTATAAATAAATACAATGGAAGTCAATGGCTACCGCCAACTCTTTGGTTACCAACATTCTTCAAAATATCAGGGTTTTTTTGTGTATGAAAGAACATTAAACTCATAGAAATGCACATTGAATTCTGTGAAGAAAGTGAGCCAGAAGGTTTAAAAGCAAAAACATGAAGATAATGTTTTATTAATGCACTTACATTAGTTCTTGAGTAAATGAGTGTTCTTTGAGGACGGCTTTTCCAGGTGGATGAATGCCTGGTTATGTGTTACTAACATAATTCATTTGGGTGGTGTTTACACCATGTCAGCAGTGCTTTACAGATCCTTACGTTATGCATGGATACTGAGTGGAAGTTAGCGAGTTTATTCTTTTAGCTGTTTTTAATTTTATCAAAGCAGTCTTATGCAGTGTTTCAATATGGTTATACTTTTGAAACGTGTGATGGTTTTAAATGTGTATTTTATTGATTCCGGTAGGTGTACCGTATTGACCCGAATATAATGTTATATGTTATATATGTTTTTTTCTTGGGAATGCGTCTGAAAAAACGCGGTGGTCTTATATTCAGGGTCTAGACTTTGACATGTCGATAATACACACACAACAATAGGTGGCGCCAAATACACATAAAACGAGTGTGCCGTGAAATACGTAATGTAATGCGTGTTGTAAAGATCGCGAGTAAAAACTAAAAGAGAAAGAAAAGCTTACAGCTGCATGAGTCGTGACTGTCACGTTAGCCTGATGG
>NW_015505732.1:1413488-1416066 GCF_001515645.1 Sinocyclocheilus grahami
AAGAAAACCTTACAGCTGCATGAGCCGTGACTGTCACGTTAGCCTGATGGGACCAAACTCCCTTCGTGATTTTAAAACGTAAGACAGTACCCAGATTTGAAGACTACAGTAAGATTGAACTTCTACTGTTAATACGATTTTGGTAGGCTACTATTAGATGGATAGCCTAAATGTCCTAATTCAGATGCGCTACCGGTTTTTTTTTGTTTTTTTTTATGGTATATCAAAAAGTGTATATTTTTTTAATGTGATTGTTGGTACATTTGACCAGTTTTTACCATACTTTCAAAACAAAAATTAAAATAGGAAAAATATGTGATATGAAAATAATTGAAGACAAAATGTGTTTTACTGAGAAAAAACAAGATTTGGTTTTTAAAAAGCCTTTTTCCAAAAGGTACATCTGGAAAAGGGGGGTCGTCTTATATTCGGGCCAATACGGTATTTACTGTAAAATAGCTGTCTGTAGTAATTAGCATGTCGTGCGCTTCTCAACTGGTGGGTCATAAGTGCAAAATATTTAAATTCGGAAGAATTTTTCAGCCATTGTCATGTTAATAATAATTTTGCATATTTTGGACCTAAGTTCTTCCCTTGTGAGAAACAAGTGTGCTTAATTGTATTGAATGTGCACTTGTTGTGTACTTAAAATCTCAAAAGTATATTTTTTAAAAGCTGTAGTTGCAGAAAATATAATATGTGACCTTGGAGCACAAAACCAATCTTAAGTGTAAATTTTTTGAAATTGAGATGTATACATCATCTGAAAGCTGGATAAATAAGCTTTCCATTGATGTATGGTTTGTTAGGATAGGACAATATTTAGCTGAGATACAACTATTTGAAAATCTGGAATCTGAGGGTGCAAAAAATCTAAATATTGAGAAAATCATCTTTAAAGTTGTTCAAATGAAGTTCTTAGCAATGCATATTACTAATCAAAAATGGCGTTTTTATATATTTACGGTAGGAGATTTACAAAATATCTTCATGGAACATGATCTTTACTTAATATCCTAATGATTTTTGGCATAAAAGAAAAATCTAATTTTGACCCATACAATGTCTATTGCTACAAATATACTCCAGCGACTTAAGACTGCTTTTGTGCTGCAGAGTCACATCAGAATTGAATTGAAGGCCACTTAAAGAGAAACGCTTTCGTGACTATGATTCTTAATCTTAACACTTAAGTACAATAGCAAAAAGTTGCATTTGTAATAATGTACATTAAAAGTGTTACTTTGAAGTACTTTATAAATAATTATGTTTTAATAATCTTTTGTCATGTCGTGTTAACAAGCATGTGTAAAGTACTTATGATTTCATCGTTTATTTATATCATTTAATATTATAATTTTAACTAGTGGGTTGGTAGTACGTTTAAAGTTTCTATATTTTAAAAGTACAAAATCGCAACTTCATAAATGTGTAATTGTAAATATATTTAAATACATGACTAAAAAGTGCATTTTAGTTTTAGTATCATGCTTGTCAGTACAATCAGCAGTACACTTTAATCATATTTCAAAATTATGAAATTACGTATAAAGATGTACTTAAGTCCTACTTAAGTGGGTCAAAAAAAGCACTCTAAAGTTCAAATAATTGCATTTAATATAAATAAATATAAACTATTATGCATTGTGCATTTACAGTAAGTACTTTTCAGTAAAGTCAAGTACTTTTTTAAAAGTGTATTTCTTTTTCGTGAGGGTTGGAGAAAAGTTCAGTGTTTGAATTTGGCAACATTTGATACTGTGTTGGGTCACGTCTTGTAACATCAGGTTCCTAAAGCAAATTACTGACACAGAAATTTGTTTAAAAATGCCCTTTAATATTAAACTGACACCTCAGTGCTCATCGCTGTAATCTCACTCACTTTCCATTCCACCTCTGTAATCTAGGGGTTATTTTAGGTTATAAGTGATTGCTAATACACTAATGCACTAGTGCACACATTTCAACATGATTACTGACCTATCAGGAAAAAAATATTGTTGGATATAGTAAGCTTAAAAATATTATCAAGAAGGTTCTGCCCACAAAGAGCTCATGTAATATTGCTGATAGAGACGGATATGATGTTATATTGGCTGCATGGTATTGCTCATCTATCTCAGATGTGTCTCTCCTTTGGCAGTGGAAGCCGTGGGGCAGTGAGCACTTGAATGAGTTTCTGACAGCGTGTGTAGTTGAGTGTGTGTTAATGTGATCATGTGGGCGGCTGTAGCGCCCTGTAATAAAAGGCAGTAGTTTGGAACTGAGCTGGAGGGCATTACTGCTTGCTTGCTTGCGTGTGTGTGTGTGTGTGTGTGTGTGTGTGTGTGTGGGTGTGTGTGTGTGTGTGTGTGTGAGAGAGTGAGTGTGTGAGTGAGTGCGAGTGCGAGTGTGTGAGTGAGTGTGTGAGTGTGTCAAGTCAAGTCACCTTTATTTATATAGCGCTTTTAACAATACAGATTGTGTCAAAGCAACTGAACAGCATTAATTAGGAAAATAGTGTCAATAATGCAAAATGACAATAGTAAACACAAATTTTTCAGTTAAAGACAGTTCATCATTGAATTCAGTGATGTCA
>NW_015505732.1:1416665-1422882 GCF_001515645.1 Sinocyclocheilus grahami
GGGTACAGGATCTAACTGGCATGTTGTTGGTTTAGATGCAGTGATAAGTTTATTTAGCTCTTCCTGTCCTATAGCTGTAAAGCACTGCAGTTTATCTTTTGGTGCGATGAATGAAGCTAAAGTATTATACGCTGTAGAATCTACATTTGTTATTGTAGTTCTGATGTTATCTATTTTATCAGTGAAGAAATTCATAAAGTCATTACTATTAAACTGTGCGGGAATATTTAGATCGGGTGGCGTCTGGTTATTTGTTAATCTAGCCACTGTGCTAAATAAAAACCTAGGATTGTTTTGGTTATTTTCTATGAGTTTGTGGATATGCTCGGCCCTGGCAGCTTTTAGAGCCTGTCTATAGCTGGACATACTGTTTTTCCACGCAATTCTAAAAACTTCCAAGTTAGTTTTTCTCCATTTGCGCTCAAGACTACGAGTGTGTGTGTCTCTAATCACATTTCTTGGAAAGCAATAGAGGTGCTAGCAGACGTTGCAGCTTTAAATTGCTTGTAGTGTGTGTGTGTGTGTGTGTGAGTTGTAAAGAGGGTCGTGTGTGTTGTAGTACAGCTTATCAGTGGATGTATGTGCTGTTTGCTTTTACATTATTTCAGTGGAAAACCTGCAAAACTTTTCAGACTTTTAAAAATCTTGGCTGTTTTGAATGAAATACTGGTTTACCTCTTAAATATACATTAATCTGCCTGCTATATAATGTACAGGTACATTTCAAACAGTATTATGTTACATTGTTGTCACATAACATTGCATGTCTACTAAGGATCTAGGAAATAAAAATGTGCAGTACTGTTTACAATAGTTTGGAGTCAGTGAGTTTTTATTTTACTTTTACTTGAAAGAAATTAATCATTTTGTTTAGCAAGGATGCATTAAACTGATCAAAAGTGACATATATAATGTTAATGTTAATGTCCACAAAAATATTGGGCAGCTCAACTGTTTTCAACATTGATAATAATCAGAAATGTTTCTCGAGCAGCAGATCAGCATATTATACTGATTTCTGAAGATCATGTGACACTGAAGACTGGAGGAATGATGCTAGAAATACAGCTGCGCATCACAGGAATAAATTACATTTTACTGTATATTCAAATAGAAAGCAGTTCTTTTAAATTGTAATCATATTTCACAATATTACTGTTTGCACTGTATTTTCGATCAAATAAATGCAGCCTTGGTGAGCAGAAGAGACTTGACAAGCCCAAACTTTTGAACAGTAGCATAGTAGGTGATCAAGGTATTCAGTATGCATACTGAAAAGTTGCTTACTGCGCACAGTATGCATGCTGCGTCCAGCAAATTAAGTCGAAGTAGTACCGTGGTGTGTTCCGGACATTATGTCTTATAAGCACTGTGCTGAAAATCCCTCTCTCTTTTCTCCTGCAGGCGAACTCTCCACCAGTGGTGGTAAATACAGACACACTGGATGGCTCACCGTATGTAAGTACTATGCATATTTTAGTCTTTAGATCTAGAAATTACTAGTGGTGCAGACAGGAATGATACCTCAAACCAAGAATACCCAGACAATGATAATAATAATGCCTTGGCAGCCACCCACAGTGCCCTTGTTGCAGCTTTCAACACCCTAGCAATCACATATCAAGTGATTTGGGTTTTGGGTCTGTGTTTTATTTGTACGTTTTGTTGATTCTGGAACCTATCCAAAAACAGTCATAACCCACTGAATCTAACCCGAACCATAACTTATCCTAAATAACAGGCAGATAAGAATGGTGTAGAAGTCCCTAACTCTAAACTTGACATTAACTGTAAACGTAACTCGCCGTTCTGATTGATTGAAATGTTTGAGCAGTCAAGCAACACTTCATATTTTCTTCAGATAACGTAAAAGTCTAGTTATGCATTTGAACACTTGTAAAATAAAGAAAATAAATGCATTGCCCAAAACTGTAGGAATGGAAGTCCCACCTTTCAGTAAAAAGAGTCGGTTTCTTTTAATGCTATATTTGCATGTCTATTACTGTGTAATGCATGTCTTAAGCTGATGTCTTCAAGGGACTCACATCGCATGTGTTGTCTTGTAGGTCAATGGAGCAGAAGGAGAGATCGAATATGAAGAGATCACGTTGGAAAGGGTAAATCTTACAAACAAGTACACTGCTGTATTATTTAACATAGGTCTTTCTTTGTATGGGTGGGTGCCTAAGGTATTTTTAATATGAAGTACTATTTTTTAAGAGTGAGATTTTACATAACCTTTGTGAAAAAAGAAGTATGCTTAATTATATTGAATGTGTACCTCAAATCTTATAAGTATATTTGGTAACACTTTATTTTAAGGTGTCCTTGTTACATGTTCTTACTATTATAACAACAATTAATTATGCATAATTAAATAAAAAGCCAAACCCTAACCATATAGTAAATATATGTAGTTAATTAATATTACTCAGTACTTAAATGTATAATTACACTGTAACAAGGACACCTTAAAATCAAGTGTAACCGTATATTTTTTACAAAACTGTATTTGCAAATGATATAATCTGAATTAAATAAGGCCACTAACTTAAAGATACGCTTTGGTGGCTGTTTCTTAGACCTTCAAAAAGTGCTCTTCGTAATGCTGTCAAATTAAAAGGTTTCCTTTAAAGTACATTTTAAATCATTATGTTTTAATAATCTTTTGTTGATTATTAAGGAAGCATACTTATGTTGATGTATTGACTAACATACTTAAGTACTTGATTATAATTTTATAATAAGGTAATTTAACTTTAGTGTGCTATTCAGAATGACATTTAAATATATTTTAAAGGGGTCATATGATGCGATTTCTATTTTTCCTTTCTCTTTGGAGTGTTACAAGCTCTTGGTGCATAAAGAAGATCTGTAAAGTTGCAAAGACTAAAGTCTCAAATCCAAAGAGATATTCTTTATAAAAGTTAAGAGTCAGCCACGCCCCCCTAAAACGTCTCGTTCTAACACGCCCCCACATGTCTACGTCACTATGTGAGAAGATTTGCATAATGCCACCCAAATGTTCACGCAAAGAAAGAAGGTGTAACTTTTATTCTCGCTGTAGTATTGTTGCTGCTGCCGCCATGTCGTGAAGACGCTGTGTGCTTCGTTGTGAAAGCGAAACTACTTTGTTTGGTCTTCCAAAAGAGGACACGACTAGAAATCAGTGGTTAAGTTGTATTTACAACACTGTTCCAGAACACTTCAACCCAAATATTCAGATGTGTGCAGCACATTTTGCGGCGGATGGGGACTGTTTCCTGAGCCAGTAGCCTACAATGCCGGTGTCTGTTTCTATAAAGTGGAGCAATTCCAACTTTGCAAAGACAGTCTGGTGCTTCTGACTCACAGCCTGTAAGTACGGTTTTCATATTTAAAGGATTTGCCACTGATGATTCAATTTAAATACACGGCATACAAGTTTCAATAGAAATGACATGAAAGTATATTTTATTTTACAATAAAAACTTTTCAGTACAAGTACAAGACAATAAAAATAATTATGAAATTACATATAAAGATGTAATTAGGGGGATTCAAAAGCACTCTTAAGTTCACCTCATTGCATTTAATATAAATTTAAACTTTAATACAGTTTCATTTAAGTGTCTGAAAACATTAGATTCAGGTCACACTTAACTATATATTGCTGTATATAATTATTAAGTATATTAAGCATATTATTTCCATACTATTCTTTTTCACAATGGATTCTATCAATAAATGACATGTTTCAGTGTTAATAAATTGCATTTGACATCTAAAGCGAAATTAATGCATGTGAATATATGTTGGCACCCATAGCAGAGCTTCAGTTTATGTGAATGAGACACTGTCATTCTGTTGAACAAGCTGGACGTGTGTGTGTGTGTGTGTGTTGTGGGGGTTTGTGTGTGTGTGTGTGTGTGTGTGTGTCTAGGGGAACTCTGGGCTAGGCTTCAGTATCGCCGGAGGGACTGATAACCCTCATGTCGGAGACGACCCCAGCATCTTCATCACCAAGATCATTCCAGGAGGAGCCGCCGCACAAGACGGGAGACTCAGGTAACACACAGTCTGCATGTGGATTGAATATACAGTGAATATACAGTAAAAAGTATTTAGGAGCTTAAGTGATGTTTACAAATGTATGAATGTCATTGCATTAGGGTAACATTGATTTTTCATATTAGAAAACCTTTTTGTGAAATATACCTTTCTTTGAAATTAATGCCACTTATCTAACACAATGACATTCATATGTGACTCTGGACCACAAAACCAGTCATAAGGGTCAATTTCTCGAAATTGAGATTTATATATAATCTGAAAGCTGAATAAATAAGCTCTCCATTGATGTATGGTTTGTTAGGATAGGACAATATTTAGCCGAGATACAACTATTTGAAAATCTGGAATCTGAGGGGGCAACAAATTCAAAATACTGAGAAAATCATCTTTAAAGTTGTCCAAATGAAGTTCTTAGCAATGCATATTACTAATCAAAAATTAAGTTTTGATATATTTACGGTAGGAGATTTACAAAATATCTTCAAGGAGCATGATCTTTACTTACTATCCTAATGATTTTTGACATTAAAAAAAACGATAATTGTGACCCATACAATGTATTGTTGGCTATTGCTACAAATATCCCCCAGCGACCTAACACTGCTTTTGTGCTGCAGGCTCACATATATTATAATTGTGACTTAAGTAGGGCTGTACAATGAATCATATTTTATTATGAGTCTCTTGATTTATTAAGCATGATCGTCTGCGATATTTGCTCACTGGTTAAGTATACTAAAAATGCGCTTTTTTAATTTGGCATTTGCGTTATCTTGCAATGGTAACAAGCCTCCACAAGCTTTCATGGTTGTGGTTGCCAGATGTCAAGAGTTTAAATCCCCCAATCAGAACTTTTCCTTTTCTTAAATGGACACATTTTCTGCCTAGCGGTTTACTTAATCATCCCAATCTGGCAACCGCACATGCTCTCGCCACATTAGGGAAAAAGCGTAATAAAATGTAAAATGCTCAAATAAAAGTGTAGTACAGCCACTCTGTTTCTTTCACAGCCATTTGTGCTGTTTGCCGCAACTAAATCTGTGCAATATTATGCGAAAGTGCAATAATTCTGATGAAATGTAGAAAAAATAAATATATATTTTTCAGCAAAATAATCGGGATTAACCATTTATAGACTTAATTTCATGGTCACTGTATGCATACTGTATATGCTCACATTTATAATCAAATACTCACAGTTAAATGTCTCAGTGGATGTACTAGTGATGCATTTATAATGGGACCAGCTGGGGTTCCTGCTAACAAATGCAGTTTTACCCCAGAGCTTTCTAGCACATCCACACACACACACACACACACACACACACGCACACGCGTTTGCACACACATTCACTCACACTGCAGGAGAAATTAAGCAGACAGAAATAACACCGAAAGAAAGAAAGAGAGAGACAGAAGGAGAAGAGACAGACAGAAATAGCAGAACAGTAAGTTCACCCAAAAATTAAAATTCTGTCATTATTTTCTCACCGTCATGTTGTTTCAAATCCATACGAGTCGGATCTTTTCAGTGATCCAATTAATAGCGCAGTCTGAGTGATCAGTGCTGGAGTGAAAAAACAGCTCACCGGAGGAGAAGACTGTCAATGAATAATGACTTGTTTCGATCTGTTCATCAAAGTCATACAGGTTTGTAGTGACATGTTGGTTAGTTAATGATGAGAGAACCAGTGTTGGGGAAAGTTACTTTTAAAAGTAATGCATTACAATATTGTGTTACTCCATAAGAAGTAACTAATTACGTTACTTAGTTACTTTTTATGGAAAGTAATGCGTTACGTTACTTTTGTGTTACTTTTTAAATCTGGACAGGGCTTGCTTGTTTGTTTTTAAAATAAAAAAGTTATATTTTTGGCAAATATAAAAGCCTTTTCATACCAGAAGTGAAATGAATGCGCCTCAGGCTGAAGGGAAAGTACAGTAGAATGCAGAAGAAGACATTTCAACACACTTCAGCAATAAACAAAGACACACAAATGTTTGTCTAGAGTAATTTGTGCTTATTAGTACGCTTGAACTGGATCATCGAAGCTCAGAAGCAAAGACATTGCTTAATAGAATGGGATTAAATACATAAAGCATATTTGTGTTGTTTAACATTTAATTATTGCAGGTTTGCGTCATATTCTGAGTTGCATTATTT
>NW_015505732.1:1423991-1456132 GCF_001515645.1 Sinocyclocheilus grahami
GTTACTTTTTAAATCTGGACAGGGCTTGCTTGTTTGTTTTTAAAATAAAAAAGTTATATTTTTGGCAAATATAAAAGCCTTTTCATACCAGAAGTGAAATGAATGCGCCTCAGGCTGAAGGGAAAGTACAGTAGAATGCAGAAGAAGACATTTCAACACACTTCAGCAATAAACAAACAC
Source organism: Sinocyclocheilus grahami (assembly GCF_001515645.1). NCBI lineage: Eukaryota > Metazoa > Chordata > Actinopteri > Cypriniformes > Cyprinidae > Sinocyclocheilus > Sinocyclocheilus grahami. Next base: position 1,424,172 of record NW_015505732.1, read on the forward strand.
ACAAATGTTCGTCTAGAGTAATTTGTGCTTATTAGTACGCTTGAACTGGATCATCGAAGCTCAGAAGCAAAGACATTGCTTAATAGAATGGGATTAAATACATAAAGCATATTTGTGTTGTTTAACATTTAATTATTGCAGGTTTGCGTCATATTCTGAGTTGCATTATTTGTATTCATTGTGAGGAATACTGAATCTGTTTTTTTTGTTTTTTTGTGAGTGAGATGAATTAATGCATATTCATATTTATTTTAGGTCTACAGTAACATCTGATTTCTCTCGACATGGGGACAGCAGAGCTGTCAGTCAATAAATTGGGAAAAAATTTTAACTTGCGTTACTTATTTGAAAAAGTAACTCAGATATTCTCTTGTAAATTAAAAAGTAATGCGTTACTTTACTAGTTACTTGAAAAAAGTAATCTGATTACGTAACTTGCGTTACTTGTAATGCGTTACCCCCAACACTGGAGAGAACTATTGGCTTTAAGCACTGAGACAGTGTCAAACTGTGAAAGCTGATGACTGTCAGCTGGTTTATGCTGTCCTCTGCTCTTCTCTTCTCTGCAGACAGTCGGGCTTCATTACTTATGGTGGTGCTGGGAGCAAATGCACTGTAGTTTAGAAAGACAGAAACAGTTGGTCTTTTCCCCCACAGTAATGATTTCACTGGAGAAGGAGAATACTCGCTGTTTCAGAGTTAATCTGATACTTTGAAGAGAGACTTTGCGTATCTTCATTGCAGCTTTTTTTAAAAGAATAATCTGGATCCATCAATTCTGTCTAATTTCAGACCTATTTCTAAACTCCCCTCTTTATCTCCCCACCCCAGACCTGTACGTCATCTTGTGTTTGACAAACATGATACAGGGCAACAACTCACTGCGTGATGTAGCCTATAAAACACAGTTATGTGCCCCTAAAATTCAAGATATTGGGGCAAAAAATGCCCTTGTATGAGTTTTTTCTCATATTTATATCATATTTGTCCCGAACAGCATGAGTGCACATGTGATTTTAAACAACAGTTCAGTAAATAAGTTAATTTTAAATATATGCAAATAATGCAAGAACATATATATTTAGCCTAAATGATTATGTGTAATAAATATTACGTTGAATCAAATAAAATATTTCTTTTTGTAATATCTACTTGATATTTTTCTCATTTAGCACAACAATGGCTTTAAATGATCTTTTGGGGGTAATTTTACAGCCACATTTAATTTGCGATTAATTAGATTGATTAATCGCTACATCATGTAATTAATTTGATTACAATTTTAATTGAATAACATGCAACCTGTATATGTTGGCATTTGTTTAATTGGACTAGATTCTACCAAGTGACAGATGAATTTAGTTAAAATAAAACATATTTGATTTGACCATTGACAAAAACATTTTCTTCTCCTTTTTAAAAGTGTATTTTCATGCATAAGCTTTATCTTTCAATAATATGATATTTAAATCTTTAGATTTATGAGCAAAGCTCTTTTCGAAACATATAATGCAATGATGATTGAGAGATGAACAAATAAACAGTCCTGATAGATATTTGATGCTCACATTTTAAGATGATTTTACTAAAAATGTGTGTGGAAGTTAACCTAAGTGAGTGCTCTTCTTGAAATATTAATATAAAAGTTATTCGTACGTTAACTTTATACAAATCACTAAAGATTTCACAGCAAAAAGACACATGAATGACCTGAAGATGGAGCTAAAAGGCTGTTTTCCAGCTCAGTTCTGGGTGAAGTTTTGCAAAGTATGTGGAGAAGTTGTTGTTGTAGTCCATGCAGACTAAGGAAAAGGCTACACTGTAAAAAATGACTGTGAATTTAACAGTAAAAGTTACTGTAAAACCTCATCACCTCCTGCATTTGGTGGTTATCAGTGTATTACAAAGCTACAAAACAGATTTCAGTACTTCAATAGGTTGGTATATTAACATTATATCAGTTAATGGAATTACGGTATTAACTGTAAATTTAAGTTAAAACCTAAAACGTTGCTACCGTATTTTTTACGGTAAAATTCCGGCAACCACAGCTGCCGTTTTTTTACCGTAAATGTTACGTTTTTTTTTTTTTACAGTGTAGAGCTGACAATACTGACAGAAATAAAGCTTCTACAATACCTTAATTCTGCTTTTCTGCTTTCTTGGTGGTCAGTAGTAATTAGAGGGCTTTGTGATGAATATTTATGAGCAGTTATTTCCAGAAAGCTCTACAATGGCTCTTATACTCCCACTCTCTGAAATCTCTGCTTTATGTTTCTGCATGACAGCACAGCTAGCGCTGCATTGGCACTTCTGAAAGCTAAGCAATATTTGTGATGTTCTGTCGAGTTGTCAGATGGTGTTGAGCTCTGTGTGAAAACGCTCTGCTTGAGAAAAGAGCAGGTAAAAAGAGAACATGTTGTAGTTTACTGTACCGCCGTTAACACAGTATTGATGTTGTATTAAACAATTCACATGTACCCTAACCCTCATGTTGTTCTTAACCCATATCATTTTCTTCTTCTGTGGAACACAAAAGAAGACGTTTTGTAAAATGTCCTGGCTGCTCTCTTTCGCGTAAAATGAAAGTGAATTGAGCCTGGTGCTGTTGAACTCTGCTAAGGACAAAATGCACTATAAAATGACTCATGTACAATAAAACTAATCAATTCAATAGCTTTGTGTAAAGAACAAGACAACATTGAATCCCACCCTCCCCCGTAGCTTTCAAATCTCAAAGCAGGCAAACACAAGACAACAGAAACAAATGTCATGAGAGAACACAAAGCACGTGGTGCTTCACAAAGCGTTTCATTTCTAAACCAGCATATCAGTTTTGTAATGTAGGTTCAGTTTTAATAACAGACGTGTATTATGAAAAAAAGAAAGTGATATAGTGCATTGTTTCCAACTGGCGTAGTTAGCCGAATTCTTCCTAAAAACATAAAATAAGCTCTACAAATCAATAAAACACAATTTATATTATATTAAACATGAGTTATACGGACACTTCATATTTAACCCCCGTAAAGCCTGACATTAAATAATAGTCAGAAAAAAATCTTATTTATTTATTGAACCTTTAAAAAAAGAGAACATTTTATGATAAAATATCTTAGTGGAGGACAAAACATATAATGCAATGCGATACAATGATGATTGAGAGATGAACAGATAAGCGTTCCTCAAAAGCCTGATGTATATTTGATGTATTCTATTCGCATTTTAACATGTCAGTTTCATTTTTTTTAACATGATTTGTACATTGCATTTAATAGATTTAATTGACTTCTTGCAGTTGGTTTGTAAATTGTTTTGTACAGTGAAAAGGCAAACACAAGACAACAGAAACAAATGTCATGAGAGAACACAAAGCACGTGGTGCTTCACAAAGCGTTTCATTTCTAAACCAGCATATCAGTTTTGTAATGTAGGTTCAGTTTTAATAACAGACGTGTATTATGAAAAACAGAAAGTGATATAGTGCATTGTTTCCAACTGGCGTAGTTAGCCGAATTATACCTAAAAACATAAAATAAGCTCTACAAATCAATAAAACACAATTTATATTATATTAAACATGAGTTATACGGACACTTCATATTTAACCCCCGTAAAGCCTGACATTAAATAATAGTCAGAAAAAAATCTTATTTATTTATTGAACCTTTAAAAAAAGAGAACATTTTATGATAAAATATCTTAGTGGAGGACAAAACATATAATGCAATGCGATACAATGATGATTGAGAGATGAACAGATAAGCGTTCCTCAAAAGCCTGATGTATATTTGATGTATTCTATTCGCATTTTAACATGTCAGTTTCATTTTTTTTAACATGATTTGTACATTGCATTTAATAGATTTAATTGACTTCTTGCAGTTGGTTTGTAAATTGTTTTGTACAGGATCATTTTGCAATCGGATCAATTGATTCAAAGTTTTGAAAAGCTCACTTTGTCCTATCACTGTGATGTTTAACTGAATGAATGAGATTTTGCATGCCAACATAAACGGTTGAAACAAATTGTTTAGAAAGCTTTGTTTCCTCCATCACTAAATCCATGCCAGAACAGTGAGAAACACAAGGCATAGATACAAAACATGTGACACAAGACTTAAGAACATGAACTTTCGAAACAAAAGACATCAAAATACATGAAACCAGTGAAAAAACCCACATTTGAAACTGCCAGAGATTCAGTCACTGAAAACCTTCAGCCATAGACGCTATAAAATACCTCTTTTTCAGTTTGCAGCAGAGATAGAAAATATGCCAAAACCCATCAATTAAGCGTTAGCGTTAGTTCTGGCAGGTCACGTGAGTCAAGCTTGCATCAGCTGATTCTCAGCTGATCACATCTACCTATAGGAATACGACACCTATCGCGGCATTCCTATATAAGCTCTATTCAGTATTATTCAGCAGCTTTTCAGCTTGCTTCGGAGCAAATTACCCTCCTCCATCCCCAGCTCCACCTTTCGCCACAGTCAGGACTTCGCTTTCTGATATTCCTTGCTAATCAGACTCCTTTATCTTGAATAAAGTGTTACACTTAAATATCATCGAGTACATTAATGATATCTGCCTTGTTCTGTTCTGTTAACCCTGGGGGGGGTATTATTGCTGCTCTCCCTGCTCATTCATGACAGGCTGCATGGATGGGCAGGGAGGTTTTTGCCCAGAACAGAACCATACCGCCAAACCAAACTTTATGCTAAGTATCTATCATTTTGACGATAGTGGTCCTGACAGAAACATTGTCTTTGCCAGAACAGAACTTGTCTGTCATTGGATTAGTTAACGTGGTTACTGCCTGATGTTGATAATCTCAAAATGGCCAAATACCAGATAATCTATTCCTGTGTAAATACATTTCTACTGCCTCGGCGTGCTGCATTTGAAAGCCTGTGTAAACACACTGTATATTAACCATGTGGTTGGGTATTCTGAGGAATAAAGCCTCTCTAGAGAGTCAAATTTCACTTATATAATTTGCACTTACAATATAATTTGCACATAACATCTTTTGTATCTTAAGTTGTACGTCAGTGTTGCCAGATGTTGCCAGAAACTAAAAAAAGGAATAATTGGAATTTTTAAATTAAAATTTTATGACAGCTGTCAGTTCAAAAGGTTTATTTATGACTGCGCACTGGCAGCTTCTGACAGATGTTGCCTTAATAACTTATTTCCATCTCTCTCTCTCTCTCCTAGAGTAAATGACAGCATTCTCTTCGTGAATGACGTCGATGTTCGGGAGGTGACCCACAGTCAGGCGGTGGAGGCTCTCAAGGAGGCGGGTGCTATCGTCAGACTCTATGTATTACGCAGGAAACCCATCGCTGAGAAAGTCACCGAACTCAAGCTCATCAAAGGGCCAAAAGGTACGGACTCGTTGACCAGGTGACCTAGGCTCTATTCATCATTTACATTTATTCATTCAGCAGATGCTTTCATCCGAAGCGACTTACACGTGCAGAACACAACAAAGTGATTCATCACAGTGACTTCTAAACCTGCTGTGAGCTACAACGTCGTTAATCAGTGGTATATGCTTTTGTTGAAGCCGTTCGTTTGCATTATTTCAACACCAGTGGAATTTGTGGCTGAAACTACATTACCCAAGATGCTGTGCAGAAAGCTCGACCAATCAGAAAGTCGCAGTGAGCAAATTGTGCTTTTTGTGTGAATTTTATAATCATGTTTAATTTGATTGTTATTTGCAATGCTTTATGGGAGGCCTGTTAAGGCCTGTTCACACCAAGAACGACAACTATCAAGATATATATATATAATGATAATTATGCATCCACATCGACACACAATAAAGTTCTGTTCATTAGAAGCACGTGCTGCAGTTTTGTCGTCTGCACACTAAATGCTTGAGCTCTTTTAAAGGCATAGTTCTCCTAAAAATGAAAGTTCTGTCATCATTTCCCCACCCTCCACTTGTTCCAAACCTGTACGAGTTTCTTTTCTTCTGTCGAGCACAAAAGAAGATGCTTTGAAGAATGTTGGCGGTTGACGGTAGCCATTGACTTCCATGGTATTTTTTTTTTCCCCACACTGTGGAAGTCAATGGCTACTATGAACTGTTTTGTCAGAAAAGCATCCAAAGTGCATCTTTTTAACGAAGAACTGAAAGCTCTGTTTGTGAAGAGATATGCCACCCCTGTCGTTTCTGTCTCAGGGCTAGGCTTTAGTATAGCGGGTGGTGTGGGGAACCAGCACATCCCTGGAGACAACAGCATTTATGTCACAAAGATCATCGAGGGAGGAGCGGCTCATAAGGACGGGCGACTACAGATCGGTGATAAGATACTGGCGGTAAGACGACACATGTACATCATTGCTGAGGACTGACATGTGTAAAGATAGACTGTATTAGACACTTCAATGCCTCCACCTGTTGCTCACAGGAGGAACTACAGGCATTAGCATTCACTTTGATTGACCTGCATCCCTGAAAATGTTCTATTTTATCTGTTGCCACTAGTGATGCAGAAATTGCACACTGCAACTTTAAACACAGCTTTAAAGTATAAAGTAACTGGCCATAAAGCACAGATCTTACATTTCTGCTTTTAACTTGGCATGGAAAAAGAAGTGCACTTTGATGCCCTTTGTGGACTTAACTTTAGTACATCTTTATAAGTAATTTCTTAATTAATTCTATTGTCTTTGCAGCTGAATGTACTGACAGACATTTATGGGAAACTAAAATATGCTTTAAATATATTTGGAGCTATGCATTTGTAATGGTGAAGTTGCAATTTAGCAGTGCTATTTTATTAGATACTATTATAGTTTTTATTAATACTTTGAATAAGTTTTATATTTGCTGTTTTTATTTTAATTTGTTAAAGTTTTGGTCATTTTATTTTGTGTTTTTGTCATTTTTAATAGTTTTTTTGATATGTCTATATTTGTTTCGGTTTTAGTTATTTTACTACATCCGGTTAAACTTTTATTTTATTTCAGTTATATTTTATTTCGGTTTTTGCTTATATTAAGTAACAAAAATGTTTTTAATGGTTTTAGTTTTAGTTTCAAATTTAGGTTTAGTTAGCTTTAATAACACTGCACTTTGGTACATTTGAAATATATTAACTTTAAATGCAATATTAAAATAACACACTACAGTTAAAATAATAGTCAAGTATTTACATGTACATCAAAATAAGTGCGCACTTTAAAACACAACAAAAGATCATTTAATACACAATGATATAGAATGCACTTTCGTTTGACATCACATTTTTAAGGAAGCAGTCATGAAAGTGAACTTCAGTGGCATTTTTACTTCATTAATCTTATATTATCTGCAGGTTTTTTAAAGTTATTCTTTTAAGATCTCAGTACACTGCAAGTGCACAAGTGCATTTGTTTTTCACGAGGGACATGCGTCCCGTAACGTCAGTCTCTGCATCTGCAGGTGAATAATGTGTGTTTGGAGGACGTGATGCATGAGGACGCGGTGGGCACGCTGAAGAACACAGCAGAGGTGGTCTACCTCAGAGTGGCCAAGCCAAACAACCTGTACCTTACCAACAACTACAACCCACCAGACCTCACGAGCAGTGAGTACACAGCACTCAGAGGCGCTGCTTCACAGATAGAACACAAGACAAGCTCTTGAATAACTCTCAAGACTCGATGGCAGTCCTCACTAAATCCAGCTTTCCCTTCAGCGTACTCTCCGCATCTGGACATGGACCTCGGACATCCAAACTTCCTGGCCTCGGATTACCCACAAGCACTCACTCCCACCTCACCAAGCCGCTTTTCTCCAGTGCTGCATGGCTTGATAGGAGATGATGACTTACCCAGGTAATGAATTTATTTTATTTAAAGTTATCATTTGTTTTAGTTTTAGTTATCAATAATAACCCTGCCTTTGGTAAATACAATAAATATTAATTGGCAGCTGAGATTAATAACTGAATTTTAGATTGAAGTCACACCTATGATGCAAACAGCAGCAGACAGAAATTGTATTTTCATATTGTTTTGATCAGAGCTTTGTTTTAAATCTTATGGATTCAATATTTGGAATTTATTCGCTAAACAAAACTGATTCAGAGGCATTTTATATTTCTTATTAGTTATTCAAATAAGCTTAGTATGGAAAAGGGGTTCATTATATTTATTAAAATATGGCAAATTATGATCGAAAAGTCGATAAGTAAATCCTTAAATTTTTTTTGAAATCATTTCTGCAGATTTCTACAGATTTTCTCCGTAATTAGAGCAGAAAATGCAAAAACCTAAAAAAATACAAAAACCTTAGTGATAGACACCAAAACTATATACGTTTTATATTTCACAAAATCTCCACAATGTTTGCAAACTAAATTTAGCACCAACTGGTTACACATATTTATCATTTCATATTTAGTTAGGCGTTCTTTGTTGCTCTCAGAAGTATGGAAGCTTGTTTCCTCCACAGAATAAAAAATATAAAAAGGTAATTGCAATTGCAAGTTTATATCTTGCAATTCTGACTTCCGTGATGTTAACTCGCAAATGTGAGTTATAAAGTCGGAATTGCATGAAATAAACTTGCAATTGTAAGAAAATATCAGAATTGTGAGCTGACTTTTTTCCATCAGAATTGGACTTTATAAAAGTCAGAATTGCAAGTTCATTTTTCACAATTGTGACTTTATTTCTCGCAATTGCGAGTTTATATCTTGCAATTCTGAGAAAAAAGTCAGAATTGTGAAACAAAAAGTTGCAATTATTTATTTATTTTAATTCCGTAACGGAAAAGTGATTACTGTCAACCAGCATTGTTTTTTTTACTGAAACATTAAATAGAGCTAAATCTTAACTGGTTGATCATTTATGTCATTGACATATAGTTTTATGGCTCAGCGATATGATAATATAAGACTTTATAGAAATAACAATAAGTGAGCCTGGAGCACAAAAGCAGTGTTAAGTCGCTGGGGGATATTTGTAGCAATAGCCAACAATACATACCGTAAATATATCAAAACTTCATTTTTGATTAGTAATATGCATTGCTAAGAACTTCATTTGGACAACTTTAAAGATGATTTTATCAATATTTAGATTTTTTTGCACCCTCAGATTCCAGATTTTCAGCCAAATATTGTGCTATCCTAACAAACCCATACATCAATGGAAAACTTATTCATTCAGCTTTCAGATTATGAATAAATATCGAAAAATGGACCCTTAAGACTGGTTTTGTGGTCCAGGGTCACGTATATGGATTTCAGTAAAGCTGTTTTGAAAAGCACTATACTTGATTTAATGAAACAGCATGCTTTAGCTAAACCAGCTGTGTTTCTAAATCAACAATAGTTAAAAAGAAGTGCATAAATGAATAAATGTTAGCTTGCAAGCATAAGTGCACAGTGAATCACTCTGTGCATATCTGACTGACAGCACTGCGCCGCTGTTTCAGGCTCAGTCATATATGAAATAATGTGTGTTTTACTGGAAACGATTTTTATGTCATCCTGGAATTCTTTTGTAATTTATCTCTGCCTTCTGTCATTTCTTTGCTCTGTCTTGTGTGTCTCAGGGACCCGAGGCGTGTTGTGATCCACAGAGGATCGACGGGTTTGGGGTTTAATATAGTTGGAGGGGAGGATGGTGAGGGAATATTCATCTCTTTCATCCTGGCAGGAGGCCCTGCGGACCTGAGCGGAGAACTGCGCAAAGGAGATCAGATCTTGAGTGTGAGAGCATGCAAACACATACACATCTGTTTTCACACCGTGTGTGAATCAAATCACATGTTTTGAACCTATAATTACAGTATGATGTCCCTGACAACTCCATTTAATACCAGCCATGATGTTGGTCAGTAGATCAGTATGTTTAATTAGTAATGCATACTGTATGTTTTAATGGAGACTCCATCCCATTAGTCCTGACCAGCATTTTTGTCCATAGATCTATACCTGACAGTCAAAGACAAAGTGCAAAGTATAAGACACAAACGGTCTTTGCACGAAAATAAAAAATAGAAAATCCAAGAAAAATCAAAAACATCTATATTGTGCTTCGAGTATGCTGATAACTATTTGGTTTAAGGAATTTCTCGCTTTTAAGGATGTGTGACCAAACCATGCGACCAAAGAAAAGGACAAAACTGATTCAATAAAAGCATGATAAAACACGATCATTAGCGTTCGGTCGATATGAAAGTGTGATAATTTCCTTAAACGATACAAGCGCCGTTGACCTTTTTTTTTTACACACAGCTGCACAAGTTCAATTTTGCATCAATAATAGTCCCAAGGTGTTTATAGGATTGCACATACTCAATGGTCTGACCTTTAATTAAAGTAGCTTTATTCATACGAGTGATCCTCCTAAAGTCAATGAGAATATCTTTAGTTTTTGATATATTACGCCGGAGGTAAGATTCCTCACTCATCAATAACTGGGCCGTGGCTGATCTCATTCTCCTGCAGCAGACTTGACGATAACCGAATCATCTGCATATTGTCATAGCTGCTCTGACACATATTTGTGCGAAGAATAAACAATAAAGGTGACAGCACACACCCTTGAGGAGACCCTGTAGAAGAGCTTTTCTGGTCAGACAAAATACCATTGTCCCTTACTCTCTGTGTCCTATTTGATAAAAAGTCAAGAATCCAACCTACCAGATTATTACTTACCTCAGACTGTTCTAAGAGCCTTCTGGTCAAAATGTGGGGTTGGGTTGTGTTAAAAGCCGAGGAGAAGTCTATAAATAAAAGTCTGGCGTGTGTCCCATTCCCATCCAAATGTCTAAAAAGCAAATGACCGTAGCATCCTCCACTCCTCTATGAGGCCTATGCGCAAATTGCATTGGATCCAGAGCACGTTCAGTCTGCCTCAAGATCTCAGAAAGAAGTTTCTTTCCCTGAAGTGCATCCACTTTATTCCTCAGGGACTGGACATTTCCCATAATAACCCGGGAAAGCCGCAGCTTCCTCAGCTGTAATCTAACGCCACCTCGTTTGCCCCTCTTGCTCTTCTTTTCCACACTCCTCGGCCCATGAAAATCTCTCAAAATAAAGTTTGGTAACTCCAGCCTAAAGTTCATTTCCCGTACTAAACTAACGAGGCATATTGTGTCCTCCCATGGCATACAGTCCCACGGATGTTGCAGGCCAACAACAAATACTAAAAAAGCCACAGCGCGACGAAATAAGAAAAATCTATTTTAGCCAACTAAATCCAGGAGCACTTGTTCATGTGATCAAACAAAATAAAAACGTTAAAAAAACTGATGAGAACACATAAAGCATCAACACGAGGACACCAAACTCTCATTAACTGCATGCACATGTAATAATATTTGACAATATTGCTGTTTTTTTTACAGTATTTTTGATCAAATAAATGTAGCCTTGCTGAGCATAAGATACTTCTTTAAAACATTTGAAAAATCTTACTGACCCTAAACTTTCAAACAGTATACAGTAAATATCAATGTATAAATATATATGAAATAGTTATTTTTATACTCCCATATTGTGCATTTTTATTTATATTGCTGAGCATGCTGATTGTCATAATATTATTATGTAATTTAAAGGGATAGTTCACCCAAAAAGTGAATATCCTGTCATCATTTACTCACCCTCAGGTTGTTCCAAACCTGTTTGAGTTTCTTTCCTCTGTTGACCAGATGCTGATGTCTGTAACCAAACAGTTAACGGTAGCCACTGACTTCCACAGTATGGAAAAAATAAATACTATGGAAGTCAGTGGTTACCACAAGATGTTTAGTTACCATCATTCTTCAAAATATCTTCCTTTGTGTTCAGTAGAAGAAAGAAACTCATACAGGATTGGAACAACTACTTGGTTGAGTAAATTACAGAATTTTCATTTATGGGTGAACTGTCCCTTTAAGAGCAGTTTTGGATTAGTTCATTGCCAGCATATAAGGATCTGAAAAATAAAAAAGTAAATATCGTAACGCAGCAGTATTTATAATGGGGTAGCGTTGCTGCTGTCGTCTTGTTGAAATGTAGTTTAGCAGTATTGTTACAGTACAGTAATATGTTAAGTAGTGCTGCTGTAGTGATGTGTGAGATCTGTGATTGTAATGATATGCATGTGTTTCTCAGGTGAATGGTGTGGATCTGCGGGCAGCTACACATGAACAAGCAGCAGCTGCATTGAAGAATGCAGGACAGACTGTGACCATCATCGCTCAGTACAGACCAGAAGGTCAGAACACACACACACACACACACACTCTCTCACACACACACACACACACACACACACACACACACACACACTCTCTCTCTCTCTCACACACACACACACACACACACGCACGCACACACACCTGACTGAACAATCTTGCACACTGGGTCCAAAGTTGACACTCGCCAAATGTGGGTAAAAAGAGAAAATATTAATGGACAGTGCACAGTTAATCTATTAGGAACTGCAAAATAACACACTGAATGTGTGCTTGTGCTGTATTTCTTTAAAAAAAATGTCACTTCTTAGATATTTTGTTTTATAATGCAAATACATTTATACATACAAGTGTCCACACTTTTGAGTCCACTGTATACATTACCAATCAAACGTTTGGGGTCTGTAAGTGTTTTTTTTTTTTTTTAAAGAAAGAAAGTAAAACTTTTATTTAGAAAGAATGCTTTAATCCGATCAAAAGTGACAGTAAATACATGTATAATGTTACAAAATGTTTCTATTTCAAATAAATGCTGTTGTTTCGAATTTTCTATTCATCAAAGAATCCTGAAGAATAAAATGTATCACAGTTTCCACAAAAATAGTGTGCAGCTCAACTGTTTTCAACACTGATAATAATCAGAAATGTTTCTTGAGCTGCAAATCAGCATATTATACTGATTTCTGAAGATCATGTGACGCTGAAGACTGGAGTAATATAGAAATTCAGCTTTGATCACAGAAATACATTATATTTTAACAGATATTCACATAGAAGCTAGTTATTTTATATGAAAAAAATATTTCACAATTGTACTGTTTTTACTGTATATTTATTCAAATAAATGCAGCTTTGGTGAGCAGAAGAGTCTTCTTTCAAAAGCATTTAAAAAATCTGAAAAAAATGTGAATTCTAGTGTATATGGAATAGATATTTTAGACTCTCACACACACCACATCACTGTGCAAACTGACACAAATGGTTGATTTCTAATAGCTCTTCTGTGCTGTGCAGTGTTGGATAAGTGTTGTGTTTGTTTGTGCAGAGTACAGTCGATTTGAAGCTAAAATTCATGATCTCAGAGAGCAGTTGATGAACAGCAGTATGGGCTCTGGAACAACTACATTACGAAGTAACCCTAAACGAGGATTTTATATCAGGTAAACATACAGCACACACTACAACTACAGATGACCAGCCCTTCAGTCTTTTAGTCTTCTGTTACTTTGAAAGGTGGAGAGAGCTCTGGACTGGCAGTTAACATGCACACGCTAAAATAGACGTCACATGTACAAATCTGGCTTACAATATTACTGTAGTTCCAAATCCATTACCCTTGTCTTCTCTGCATCTTTTCCTCTCCTCTTTCTACTATACTACAGGTCAGAGTAGATGTATACTCTTGTATACTCTGTGCAATATGCTACTTTTTGGTATGTAAGCCCTTGTGAAAAATAATTACACTTTAGCATACTTAAGTGAAAATACTTAAGTGTGAACTGAATGTGAAGTTTTCGGACATTACATTTCATGTTAATTGCAATTAAATGAAAATGCACTATAGTGTAAATGTATATTAAATGCAGTTAGTTTAAACTTAAAAGTGCTTTTCTGTCTCACTTAAGTAGGACTTAAGTGCATCTTTATATCTCATTTTATAATTACTTGTATTGTCTTTGAAATATAGTTAAAGTGTACTACTGAATGTACTGACAAACATTAATAAAATATACTGTAAATATAATAAGATACCAAAATATAATGCATTATCTATTGAAGCTTGAATGTAATGTATTTAAATATATTTGTAATTGCTCAGTTGTAATAATGGAGATGCAGTTTAGTACATTTAAAATATTTTAATCTTAAATGTCAAATAAAGCAATATACAGTACTTCGCATGTGCTTTAGTATGTTAGTCAACACTTCAAAATTAGTGTCCTTCTTGATAAAAGATTATTAAATCATAATGAGTTAAAATGTACTTTATTAATTTGACGTTACAAAGTTCACTTTTTAAAAGTCTACTTAAGTGTGTTAAGAAACAGTCATGAATACACTTAAGTGGCCTTTTATTTGGTTAACATTATCTACATTTACAGTCTTAAAATATACTAAGATTTAAAGTACACTACAATTGCACATTCATTACAGTTAAGCGCACTTATTTTTCCACAATGGTGGATTTCCCAGATAACCTACAACATTTGCCAAAATGATCAGTATATATATCAGTATATAAGCAGAGCACACTGCTTATACTGTATCCCATAATCCCCTGCTCTCAACTTGACGTTCCACGTGTGAAGAATGAACTGGATGCTATATACACAGCAATGTTAACGTCTCTTTCTCAATACTTAAGTGCTCATATTGAAGTGTTTAAGATGGGATCACGTGAGAACAAGGTTTATCTCTGCATGCCGTTTAACATAGTCAACACTGCACAGTGTGCGAAAGCAGAAGGCTAGTGTTCCATTCTGAACAGAGCTGATTAATAAAAATGAAAACAGGCCATAAATAAAAGGTCTGTGTTGCTCAATTTCAACCTAATTCCATGCTTTTCCTTTGATGTTTTTCCTTTTCAACCCCTCTCTCTCTCTCTCTCTCTCTGTCCCCCTTTATCCTCTCTTTTTCCCCGTGACTTATGTTCTCTCTCTCTCTCTCTCTTTCTCTCTCTCTGTTGTTTGGCAGGGCTCTGTTTGACTATGATAAGACGGCAGACTGTGGTTTCCTGAGTCAGGCCGTGGGCTTTAGGTTTGGAGATGTGCTGCATGTTTTGGACTGTGGAGATGAGGAGTGGTGGCAGGCCTGCAGACTCAGCCCACAGGGGGACGAGGAGGAGGTCGGCTTCATCCCCAGCAAGAGGAGGTGTGTGTGTGTGTGAGAGAGAGAGAGAGTGTGTCTGTGTGTGTGTGTGTGTGTGTGTGTGTGTGTGTGTGTGTGTGCTCAGTTGTAATAATGGAGATGCAGTTTAGTACATTTAAAATATTTTAATCTTAAATGTCAAATAAAGCAATATACAGTACTTCGCATGTGCTTTAGTATGTTAGTCAACACTTCAAAATTAGTGTCCTTCTTGATAAAAGATTATTAAATCATAATGAGTTAAAATGTACTTTATTAATTTGACGTTACAAAGTTCACTTTTTAAAAGTCTACTTAAGTGTGTTAAGAAACAGTCATGAATACACTTAAGTGGCCTTTTATTTGGTTAACATTATCTACATTTACAGTCTTAAAATATACTAAGATTTAAAGTACACTACAATTGCACATTCATTACAGTTAAGCGTACTTATTTTTCCACAATGGTGGATTTCCCAGATAACCTACAACATTTGCCAAAATGATCAGTATATATATCAGTATATAAGCAGAGCACACTGCTTATACTGTATCCCATAATCCCCTGCTCTCAACTTGACGTTCCACGTGTGAAGAATGAACTGGATGCTATATACACACCAATGTTAACGTCTCTTTCTCAATACTTAAGTGCTCATATTGAAGTGTTTAAGATGAGATCACGTTTATCTCTGCATGCCGTTTAACATAGTCAACACTGCACAGTGTGCGAAAGCAGAAGGCTAGTGTTCCATTCTGAACAGAGCTGATTAATAAAAATGAAAACAGGCCATAAATAAAAGGTCTGTGTTGCTCAATTTCAACCTAATTCCATGCTTTTCCTTTGATGTTTTTCCTTTTCAACCCCTCTCTCTCTCTCTCTCTCTCTGTCCCCCTTTATCCTCTCTTTTTGCAATGTTAACGTCTCTTTCTCAATACTTAAGTGCTCATATTGAAGTGTTTAAGATGGGATCACGTGAGAACAAGGTTTATCTCTGCATGCCGTTTAACATAGTCAACACTGCACAGTGTGCGAAAGCAGAAGGCTAGTGTTCCATTCTGAACAGAGCTGATTAATAAAAATGAAAACAGGCCATAAATAAAAGGTCTGTGTTGCTCAATTTCAACCTAATTCCATGCTTTTCCTTTGATGTTTTTCCTTTTCAACCCCTCTCTCTCTCTCTCTCTCTCTGTCCCCCTTTATCCTCTCTTTTTCCCCGTGACTTATGTTCTCTCTCTCTCTCTCTCTTTCTCTCTCTCTGTTGTTTGGCAGGGCTCTGTTTGACTATGATAAGACGGCAGACTGTGGTTTCCTGAGTCAGGCCGTGGGCTTTAGGTTTGGAGATGTGCTGCATGTTTTGGACTGTGGAGATGAGGAGTGGTGGCAGGCCTGCAGACTCAGCCCACAGGGGGACGAGGAGGAGGTCGGCTTCATCCCCAGCAAGAGGAGGTGTGTGTGTGTGTGAGAGAGAGAGAGAGTGTGTCTGTGTGTGTGTATAATATGCTGATTTGCTGCTCAAGAAACATTTCATAATGTTATCAATTCTGAAAACAGTTCCACATATTTTAGTTTTATTACATCAGTCTCATGTAAGTTTTTTTGGCTGTAATGTCATAAGAATGTGGGACAAATTCACTAAACATTTGTGCCATTTTTGCATGTGCTATTTCAGCTCAAATGTACAGGTGCGTTCTGCACTAGGGGTGTGTAATATGCATCATGATAATATCATAATTGCTGTTTTAACAATGCATGAATGAACTGACATTATCAAGTATGTCACTCACGTTACAAAAACACCATGAGTGTGCACACATTTACTGCATGATGTAGCCTATTAGAAAGCAATTAGTATGCCCTTCAAATTTAAGATTTAGGGGGAGTAAAAAAGTTTGTCTTATATTATAGTTAAGCGATATCACACCATCTTATCAGCTGTACAGTCTTTCTGTACAACAACAGCACAGTTCATTCTCAGTAAACTCAGTATTCCTTCTGCTGTTGTTTTAATATAAAGCTCGTGTCATTCATTCAGATGCATCTCTCTTCCAGGGTTGAGAGAAAAGAGTGGACGCGGTTGAAGTCGAAAGAAAGGGTAAGATCCCTGCTAAAACACAAACGGCTTTAAATTACTTAAATTACTGAGATTGGTTTTCCTCCTCTCTAATCAGTTGTGATGTGTTTAGAGCAGCAGTGGTGTGTGTTTGCAGCCCATGGGAGTCTCTCAAGCAGTTGTTTCGTGAAAACTCTCGGGCATTGTGAGCTTGTTCTGCCTGTAGGGCTCATGCTGTAGACACAGATCACTGCGCTCACAAACACACACCATTGCATCCAGCACACGTGCTCGGTGCTTTCTGTGGGTTTTCCTGGGAAATTAATATTTAGGCTTCGTATCTGTTACCTGTGTATTTTAGCATTGTGGGATTCATACATAAAGTCCCTAAATTTATATTTGCAGAAAAAAATGCTTAAATGCACAGGGAAAACGTCCACATGCTCACGTTGTCACTTTAGGATGACCTTGTGAAAAAGAAGTGTGCCTAATTGCATTGAGTGTGCACTTTTGGTGCGACTCTTAAAAGTACTTTAAATAATAAAAGTATAAATACTATTTGTGACCCTGGAGCACAAAATCAGTCATAAGGGTACATTTTTCGAAATTGAGATGTATACATCATCTGAAATCTGAATAAATAAGCTTTCCATTGATGTGTGGTTTGTTAGGATCGGACAATATTTGAAAATCTGGAATCTGAGGGTGCAAAAAAATCTAAATATTGAGAAAATCATCTTTAAAGTTGTCCAGATGAAGCTCTTAGCAATGCATATTACTAATCAAAAATTAAGTTTTGATATATTTACGATAGGACATTTACAAAATATCTTCATGGAACATGATCTTAATATCCTAATGATTTTTGGCATAAAAGAGAAATCTATAATTTTGACCCATACAATGTATTGTTGGCTATTGCTACAAATATCCCCCAGCGACTTAACACTGCTTTTGTGCTCCAGGGTCACATATTTTAATGAACTGTACTTGCAGATAATATAATATGTAAGCAATAAGGTACTCGAGGCCATGCTGTATTGTGAATAGGAATATTGTGTTAGGCACGAGTCACTGCAACTTATTCACAATACAGCACGCCTCGAGTACCAAACCAAAAATCTATGTATTAACATCTTACTTTTTCCTAGTAAATTCATTAGATGCTGCCCTTCCGCTAAAACATAGTCCCTGACGGTGACACTAAATGGCAAGAGAATGTTCCTGTCTATTGAAATAATAGGAAATCGTACGATTTTAATGAGAAAACATCAGCATTTTTTTGTTTTTATTTGTACAATCGGCACAAATGTTTCAACAGTGTTAACCCCTAATTACATCTAAACTGATGTAGGAAACAATCTATTACAATTTAATAAGCGTTGCCCCCTATATTTCCTTCTGGCAGGACCGAAGTCGAGACAGTACAGGCTCACAGGGTGAGTTACAACTCGTAGGCAGCACAGCACGGCCCTGAATACTGACACAGAATGGAATGATTTGTTGTTGCTTGTATTACAAACAGAAACTGATGCATGTGTATTTGTTGCTTTCAGGAAGGGAAGAGCCAGTACGGAGTTACGAGACAGTTGCACAAGTGGAAGGTCGGATAACTCGACCATATGTTGTGTCATTTATGCGCTGGCTCTGATCCAAACCCTAGTGAGATGCCTTGCTTTCTACGGTCTATGTGTGCAGCGTCCTAAATGAAATAAAAACCTCATACTGTGTGTCTACATACAGTACTGTGCATAAGTCTTAAAAATTTTAGCCAGTGCTGTAAAGTGAGGATGCTTTCAATGATAATGTCATAAATCGATTTTATTTATCAATTCACTAAATCAAATCAACTTTATGTTTAAAACAGCTTTTGTCTGGTGCACTTGCACATAGTTTTTCAGGAAGCTTTGCATGAAGGTTTCTTGAGTCGTGGCCACAGTTCTTCTGGATTCTGGTTTCTTCAGACGGACTGGAGGAGGATGCTGAGATCAGATCTCTGTGTGCATTCAGAAATCTCACTGCATTATTACAATTCATGGCAAAAGGAATGTTTGGAAATGTAAACTGATATTTCCCTCTCACACACTACAGCAAACGATAGAATAAACTGACTTAAAACTAGTGAAAACACTAATGGCCTAAGACTTTTGCACAGTACTGTATATAGACAGACAGCAAGCACACAAACAGCAAATAACACACTAACGCTGAAAGTCTATTCTAATAGTTGATGTTTAATGTGAAATCAGATCTTTGTAGATGTAACTACTGTTTATTTCAGTACTGAATATGTTCAAAAAACCTCATTCGTTTTCATGTGGGGAGTGTGAGGTCTTTGCAGGCAGCTCACTAGGGTTGCGGTGCTGACTTTTTGTCTGTCATATTTTTGCTATTCTTTCTCTTCACTTCCATTGTTTGCTTTGTCTTCTAGTCTGTGTACTCATATTGGCTCTGCCGTGTGTCTCATCCTGTTTAGTGCACTACGCGAGGCCCATCATTATTCTGGGCCCGGTGAAGGACAGAGTGAATGATGACCTGCTGTCTGAGTTCCCAGACAAGTTTGGCTCTTGTGTCCCTCGTAAGTATTCATCACTCTCAGATGTACATTGCTCAGAAACATGCAGAAAGCCTTCCAAACAACAGCAAGCTCCGATCTGATTTGGCTTTACGCAGTTTCTGAGAGTCAGGGTGCAAAGGTTTTTAATCAAAGGTTTGTTGAATCAAATTTTGAGGTTTATCCTTGAGTGCATATAGGGTTCTATGAAGTCCATTTTACTTTTTTTACTGAATTTTATTACATTTTTTCCCAAATTCATTTTTTTCCTAGATTCAGTTTTTTCTTCCATTTTAATTTCTCTTCCTTTTTAATGTTTTAATTACATTTTAGTAATCACAAAACATGTAAATTCACTGAAATCATGAATCACTCATTATACAAAATTAGAACAATTTATTGTGAGTGTTTTTGTTGGTGTTGTTGTTGTTTAATACATTTTAGAGTTCTATGAAATCTATTAGAATTTTTCTAGATTCCATTGTAATTGTTTAATTAAATGTTAATAATCAAAAAACATGTCTAATCAACAGAATTCATATAACTTTAACAATTTAATCATTTATAACATTGAATTGAATTATTAATTTTTATATATATATATATATATATATATATATAATATTAGAGATGTGTGGAAAAAAAAAATATATTTTTTTTTTTTCAGAAATTTTGTGGATTTATGATTTAACTATATCAAAATGTATACCAAGCTTATATTTTGATGGGTTATCATGAAGAGATTTTAATTTCTGTGTATTAATGTGAAGTGAAATGCTCGTGACGTGACTCTAAGACAGGGTCCGGAGATGAAGTTTATGTCCTCATATAGTGCAGATGCCTGTGAATGTGAATGAGAAGCATCATTCACACAGAGACACACAGAAAAAACAGACTTCATATTTAAATACCAGTCTTTTTGCACTTTAATATCCACAGACACTAGTCCATTTTGTGATTGAACTCATTATACAGCCCTACGTTTGATTATTCATCCACAATTTACCAAATTGTGCGTTATACTGTAAATTCCATTTTTATGACTGGATTCCATATTTCTGGCCAGAATCCAGTTCAGTCTGGAATCACAGGGCCCCGATGCATATAGAATCTGTCTTGCTCTCATCTCAACCTCTCTTTAGATGCTTGCCCAAAATTTCTCTGCCAACAGCCTCCTCTATTATGATAAACAACTCAAACTAAATTAAAGGTGCCGTATGTAAGTTTTTGACTCTACTAAAGCATACAAATACCATAATATGTTTGCAGATATTTAAAAAACATGCTTAACATACTCGTTTATCTGAAAAACAATGCTACAGTCAGTTATTCTCCTTTGAAAATGTGCGTTCCGGGCCGGAATGTCGGTCTTTGTTTTGGTTTGTGAAACCCGCCCACTGCAAGTTTACACAATTGTATTTCGGCACCCCGGGTTGCCAGTTGGCGGAAAACACAGCGTATTTAATTTCATTCATCGTCAATGCGCTCGTTCCTGTTGGTGTCGTCAATCTGGCAAACTGCGTGTGCGTCAAGTCTGAGGAGGAGGGGCCCGGTGAAAAAAACCCTCTCCAATATTTTGAATTTGGACTGCAATACCTAGTTCAACCACTCGGTGTCAATCCTACATACAGCACCTTTAAGCGTAACTGATATCATAGTCACGAGACAATGTCACCGCTCCTCTCAGATACGACACGACCCAAGCGGGAGTATGAGGTGGATGGACGGGACTATCATTTTGTGTCGTCACGGGAACAGATGGAGAAAGACATTCAGAACCATCATTTCATCGAGGCGGGCCAGTACAACAGCCACCTGTACGGAACCAGTGTTCAGAGCGTCCGAGAGGTGGCCGAACAGGTTAGATCAAGACAAGGTTTTTTGGACACAACAATGAACTTGTGTATCCTTTTTGCAAATCTTAAAATGCACGTCTGTGTGTTTGTGAGCAGCAGGGAAAGCATTGTATTCTGGATGTGTCCGCAAATGCAGTTCGTAGGCTGCAGGCTGCACAGCTTCACCCGATCGCCATCTTCGTGCGGCCCAAATCACTGGAGAACGTCCTGTATGCAACGCCGAACAACCACACAAATACTTCAAATTAACATGAACTTAAAATGCCCCCTATTTAACAATACCTCAATGTATGTCTTTATCGAGGCGAAACTTACATTTCTGCTCTTTTATCCAGAGAGATAAACACACGTCTGACTGAGGAACAAGCCAGGAAAGGTATGGACCGCGCTATTAAACTGGAGCAAGATTTCCTGGAGTGCTTCTCAGGTAAGACAGTTTCACACATCGCCCACTAGTGTCCTGGAGGACAACTGGCACATTTATTAATAAGGCAATACCTACTGTAATAACGTGGAGTTTTATTAATTTACATGACTTCACCAGGTCTAGAAATCACACTTTTTATAATTCAATCATGACAACTCTCTGAATAGTTTTAGCATGTTAATAGATATGACATTGTTAGCATCCTGTATTTGCTTTTCGCGCAACTACATCTGCTACGCATGCTGCTGCTGCCGCAGAGCAAGTATGGGCATGCTACTGCCAATAGATACACAGACATGCTGCTGTGAGCATGTAAAATATGCTGCTGCTGCATACATAATTCCCATAGCAGATCTAGACAGGTGGAGCTGGGGGAGGTGGAGGGTTTGAGATGCAGGTGCGCTGCAGGACCAGCTTACAACAAACACTTAACCAGAGTATTTAAAAATTGAGCAAGCAATCTAATTGGCTGCAGAATCAGCAGAGGCCAGTCAGCTTGTGCCACATAGTAAATGTTGTGATTGCTTGCAGGTTGCAGGTAAAGGACCTCTCAGTCTGCGCCACCTAGAGTTAGGCTACCTCATATGTGACCATGGACCACAAAACCAGTCATAAGGGTCAATTTTTTTAAATTGAGATTTATACGTCATCTGAAAGCTGAATAAATAAGAATATTTAGGGCAATATTTGACCGAGATACAACTATTTGAAAATCTGGAGTCTGAGGGTGCAAAAAATCTAAGTATTGAGAAAATCATCTTTAAAGTTGTCCAAATGAAGTTCTTAGCAATGCATATTACTAATTACAAAAATTAAGTTTTGATATATTTACAGTAGGTTACATATTTACAAAATATCTTCATGGAACATCATCTTTACGTAATATCCTAATGATTTTTGGCATAAAAGAAAAATCTATAATTTTGACCCATACAATGTTTTGTTGGCTATTGCTACAAATATACCCCAGCGACTCAACACTGCTTTTGTGCTGCAGGGTCACAAATATCAAGGTTTTCCAAGACCATGGTAACCCTTATCCTTCAGAGAAAAAAGTTGTTTAGGGGTGTCCATTAAAATGAGAAATAGCTTGACTTTTAGCTTGTTTTGTCATATTTTAAATTAGTTTAAGTCATCTTGAGGCCCCTGGTTGAAAACCCCTGATTTAAACAGAGCATTGCATGAATGTGACGGTTTATGCAAGTTTTTTATTTCACTAAAAAGTTGATTGATACACAAATCAATGCAACCATTTATATTAAATTATTATGTACACTCTAAAAAAAATTGTACAGTAGTACCCCTAAGGTTTCAAAGTAGTACCTTAAGGGTACATATTACTACTGAAAGGCACTAATATGCACCTTTCAATAAGGTACTTTTATTGATTGATAAGTAGGGAAGTTGTCCTTTTAAAAGTACTGCCGTAATTACATGCGGTTAACGTTTTTGTAATTTTGCCGACAGTGTTGCATTCACACAACAATGTATAACTGCTTTACACAACGTTTAATTTAGCACGGAAATTAGTTCTGCTCGTGTTGCAAAAGTGATGCCCATTCGAGGTACACTGTTTGCATAATTTATTTGAGTAAATGCTGCAATGTTTTGTTTCTGCTGTTCTCTCTCTGTATCGCAGCGATCGTGGAGGGCGACAGCTTCGAGGAGGTTTATCACAAGGTGAAAACTGTGATCGAAGAGCAGTCAGGGCCTTATATCTGGATTCCCACCAGGGAGCGTCTGTGAGAGTCCACCCAGAGCCAAACCACCTCGCCCAGCCTGCCCTGGACTGTGGAGCTCCGACTCGTAGAGCTCACGAGAAACAGACAGAGAGGGAGAGAGAGGGAGGGAGAGATGGAGAGAAGTCACCGAGACTCCGGGAAATGATGGAGTGGAACAGCACAGGAGCTGGCCACACCGCATCTGCCTCTCTTTTCCTCCGTTTCCTAGCTTTGTAACTTCCTTTTTCTGCTTTTAACTTCCTTTCTCTGCCTTTCTCTCAGTCCTTCTCTGTTTCTTTCTGGCTTTCTCTCTGAATAGCGTCCTTTCACACAGGACTGGTGAGCTGTTTTTACTCTGTCACGAACTGGGATGCTACAAAGAAATTTTGTATGTTGTCAGATTCCCTCTCGCTCTCTCCGATCAACCCGGGAAGTGGAGAGAGATGAGCGACCGCCTTGGCTTTTACTGGAATGAGACGTTCAAGAGCCGCTCCTGATTAAAGGAGCTCGTTTCTAAAGTTGAATTGAACTGAAATAAGAAAGTATATTTATCAGAATCAATAATGCGCTGAAATCTTCTGTCTACTCAGAGACTGACGTTCACTCACAGTTATCAGCATCAAGGGCGTTTAATTCCTTTTCGAAATTTAAAGTGCTTGACGTGTGCTTCCTGAAATCCAGGAAGTACTGAGCTGGCAAATCTAAAAAGTTTGCCTCAGTCCTTCGAATGTTCCCCTGAAATAGTCTGCAGCTAGTTCATCACGTTGAATGGATGATAAGGAAGGAAAACGGGAAGACGCAGACTGTGACTTTCGTTCCGCACACCACAGAAAGCCACACGCCTGATGTTCCAGGGTCTGTTTTCTCTTGATTTTCTTGCGCTTACATGTAAACATTCTCATTTAGACACATGCCAACATAGATTTGGTAATGTTTGCCTTCTTCTATCTGGATCTTCTTGCAACAGCCAGATTGATGTTTTCCTTTGAGCTGAAATTTATTGGCTCGGTTGGATATTTCCCTGAGCGCCACAGCTCAACACAATGACTCCAGGCTGCTCTTTAATGTGCAATATCGGGCTCTTCCATAATCCTCCCATAATGTAACGAATTTTAGCCAACGTAATACTTTCGCCATTTTTACATGCCCGTCGGATTTCAGTTCAGTTCGGATCACACTTGTGCTGAGTGGCTACGTTCACAACGCAATCCAATTCATATATATATATATATATAATTGAACTTATTAAATATCTATATAAAATAATTTATTTAAATGCATTTATATAAAATGATAAATGATATATTCAGTAATTACATTGGGATATTTAATTCTTTCTTTCTTTCTTTATTATTTATTAACACCTCGCCATCATGCCAGTGTTTGTTTTCATGGCCTCTGTCTTTTTCTCAGCTAATGTGAATCAAGCATCACCTTCTGATGAGTAGTAGGTTATTTTAATGAAATATAACTTAAAAATGATTTACATCTCAAATAGATGTTTTGTTAGTGGCTTTTCTCGTATCACAGCTCAGGATAGTTGCTCGTGAAGGCTTTGGGACGGTGTACGTATTTGTGGTGTCATCAGAAAATACAACGCAGACTCACGGCAATTCGTAACAGTTTTGGTGAATTGGTGGCTCATTCGTATGAATTCGTACCATCACATACGTACGGTTTCGTGCGATAGAGCTTCATGCTTTTAAAAAAAAAAACGTACATTTTCGTACAAAATGCATCGCATGAATTCACATGAAATTGCCACCTTTAAAATAGATATGCATGCTTATGAGATCAGGTTGGAAAAACACGAACGTCAAGTCATCTTTCTGTGTCTCCAGAGGGATTAGTCACATGACGTTTACGGCTCAGAGTTGAATTCAATGTGATTTTTCCCCATTCAGCTGCAATGTGAACGTAGCCTTGCTGGCCTTTCATTCAGCCCTATAAACACTCCGTACACACACACACTTAAACACACACACACGAATACTATCAGGAAAATAGTGTATTGTACGATGTTTTTTATGCTGTGTATCAGATGATAATTAACTGTTGCAATCAAACCAATGAGGCTACTTTGATGCATCTCAATGGACAGTCAGTGGACACCATCACATCAGTTAATTGCTGGGTCGATGATGTTGCCATCACTGAAGGGATCTTAATGATGCTGGAGCTTTATTGGAATACGATCGTGGGTTCATTATGTTTGATGAGATTATTAGAGAGAATAATCCGCTTAGCCAGCTAAGTGTAACAATCTAAGCCTGCCTCCGACTAATTACCCTTCTCAGAGCGAGACACTCATTTGTAAACAATTTTACCCATAATTCTGTGAGGTTGACAAAGTGCCCACTTCAACCCTGGCCGACAAGAGAATGGCAGAATGATAAATTGGCTTTTTTACCGTTTTGTGCCGTGACAGCGATGCGGTAAAATCGATACGGTGCTTTGAGCTCAGAGGGCTTCACATTCAAGGTCTAAAGTAAGGATGAAAACTATGGTTTGTCCTGAACACAGTCCAGGGGTTTGCATCTGATTTAAGTGAGATTTCCTGTAAATCAATGCCATGTGCATTACTATGGTGATTTTTGGAAACGGACTTTGATTGAGACTAATGTAACTGGCACCGTTTGTGTCGGGCTAAAAGAAAAAGTTGATAAGAAGATGAAGTGAAACACATTTGCACTTACTAAAGGGAAGATTCGATCAGGCGTGATGAACAGCAGAAGGTTTCTGGTGGAAAGCAGAGGAATACAGCTTGTTTACTTTCACTTGTTTTCTTTTTACTTTTTGCATTTGAATTTCAATATTTATGTGTGTTTGGAGTGCAGTGACAGTTCTTTTCTTGCCGTTATTTTTATTTATAGATTTTATATAATTATTTAATTGTTTACTGCTTTGTTAACATCAGGTTTTGTGTGAAGACTGAGACGCTTTTGCTGTGGTTTCCAAAGTGGAGCTGCACACAATCAAATGAGAAAACTCAAACTAAAAATTAAACTTTACTGTGAAATAAAAAAAATAAAAAAAATTTACTTGCACGCATTACACATACCACATACCTTTATAAACATAGCCCTTAAATAAATTTCCCAAATCGTGTTATTGGCCACATAAGTAATGAAAAATAAGAACGTATATTGCGGTTTGTATGAGCTGCAGAAAAGTGCTCACACACACACACACACACACACACACACACACACACACACATTGTATTACCAAGAGAAATATATGACTTCTCTCTTACTAGAATGAATTATGAGTTGAATTTATTTATTTATTTGAAAGAATCAAATGTATTTTATCGATTTGTATTTGCCATAACATATTCTAACTATCCTGAACAGATTGAACATATTGCTTTTATTTAAAAAAAAGAATAATTATGAAAATACAACAATGCCATCTGATGCAAAAGTATATTTAAATGATTTATCTTAAAAGAGAGATTTACCAATGACAGTATCGGATAATAAAAATGTTTAATTTCAGTGAGATGCTTGTTGTAAATGAACTACAAAAATAATAAAACTAATTATGTTAACAAGTGTTCTGTTGAAGCTTTTGTTACGGTGTGGATGGATAATAATAGTGTGAATGTATTCCCAATTGCATAGACATACTATTTTTGAAGTATGCATACTGCATTCCATTATGTCTTCATCAGGTTTGGAGAAATGTAGCATTGCATCAGTGTCTCAGCAATGGATGCTCTGCAGTGAATGGGTGCAAATGTGTGCGCATACACACAACACACACAATATATTACCAAGAGAAATATATGACTTCACTCTTACTAGAATGAATTATGAGTTGAATTTATTTATTTATTTGAAAGAATCAAATGTATTTTATCGATTTGTATTTGCCATAACATATTCTAACTATCCTGAACAGATTGAACATATTGCTTTTATTTAAAAAAAAGAATAATTATGAAAATACAACAATGCCATCTGATGCAAAAGTATATTTAAATGATTTATCTTAAAAGAGAGATTTACCAATGACAGTATCGGATAATAAAAATGTTTAATTTCAGTGAGATGCTTGTTGTAAATGAACTACAAAAATAATAAAACTAATTATGTTAACAAGTGTTCTGTTGAAGCTTTTGTTACGGTGTGGATGGATAATAATAGTGTGGATGTATTCCCAATTGCATAGACATACTATTTTTGAAGTATGCATACTGCATTCCATTATGTCTTCATCAGGTTTGGAGAAATGTAGCATTGCATCAGTGTCTCAGCAATGGATGCTCTGCAGTGAATGGGTGCCGTCAGAATGAGAGTCCAAACAGCTGATAAAAACATCACAATAATCCACGAGTATTATGGATTAAAGACTCATCTTTTAGCCGGAAGCAATGGTTTAAAGTTGAAATGCCTTGATGGATTTGTTTCTTACAAACACGCAGCTTTTGGCTTCACAAGACATTAACTGATGTACTAGAGTGGTGTGGATTATTGTGATGTTTTTATCAGCTGTTTGGACTCTCATTCTGACGGCACCCATTCACTGCAGAGCATCCATTGCTGAGACACTGATGCAATGCTACATTTCTACAAACCTAATGAAGAAACAAATCATCTACATCTTGAATGGCCTGAGAGTGAGCACATACGTTTTTGCAGTTTTTATTAGTAGTGTTATTTTAAGGTAATCAACAAATGAAGAAAAGGGTTGCAACTCATTCTGGATTCATCCATCACAATGAAAATGAAAGGTCAAGTTCAGCACGTTGCAGAAGTGCATGTAGAATATTAAGAGTAATAATAGTAACATCTACATCTTGAATGGCCTGAGAGTGAGCACATACGTTTTTGCAGTTTTTATTAGTAGTATTATTTTAAGGTAATCAACAAATGAAGAAAAGGGTTGCAACTCATTCTGGATTCATCCATCACAATGAAAATGAAAGGTCAAGTTCAGCACGTTGCAGAAGTGCATGTAGAATATTAAGAGTAATAATAGTAAGACCATATGCTACTCTGAACATGCATCATAACTGTGTCAGCCAGCAGGGTGAGCTGTCGAGCTACTTGTCTACAACAATCCAGGCCTCTTCTGAAATCTGTATTTATTTGCTACTCCTAATTTCCTCTGAACAAAGGCCTGAACAAAAAACAGTCTATTCTGTGCTTGCTCAGCTATGCTCAACTTGAATGTGTATATATTCAGTCTGTCTTTCCATCAACTAAAGGGGCTGCACCCTCTTCCTGTGAGGAAGCTGAACAACAAAGATGCTTCCTTACCGCCCTGATATACAGTAACCTGTGTGAGAGTGTTTTTCATGGCTGCTGCTAACCTTCAGGGCACGACGGATGAATTATCGGCCAAAATGTGGCTTTCAACCTATCAGTGCGGTCAAATGTGAATAGCCGCAACACACACACACAAACTAACATGATGATTTTGTGGTATATGCATATCATCTACTGCACTAAAATCAAGCAGATGTCTCGAGGTGTGTGTGTGTGTGTGTGTGCAGTTGTACAGTAGCTGAAATTAAATCATGGTGAGATTACAGTGAAAGTGTGAAGGACGGATTGGATGTGTGTGTGTGTACTGGTTTATATATCCTGGTGGGGACTTAAACCTGACTACACACAGACTCATGGGGACTCGTGTCATGGTGGGGACCTAAATTGTGGTCCCCACGGGTACAAAAGCTTATAAATCATACAGAATGAAGTTTTTTGTTTCCTGTGAGGGGTAGGGTTGGTGTAGGGCAGTAGAATATAGGGTCTGTACAGTATAAAAACCATTACGCCTATGGAGAGTCCCCACAAGGATAGCTGACCAGACGTGTGTGTGTGTGTGTGTGTGTGTGTTGAGTCTCATCTGAGGGAAGCATTCAGACTGTCAATTGCTTTATTTATCAGCTAAGGCTGTCAGAAAGCATTTAGTCATGCTTCTCAGTCAGACTAAATGTGAATGGAACAGACAGAGAGAGAGAGAGATGACTGGAGTATAAAAAGGAGAAAGACTGGAAAAGAGGTCAAGGAGAAACATAAAAAGTGAGCAGTTGTACAGTAGCTGAAATTAAATCATATGGTGAGATTACAGTGAAAGTGTGAAGGACGGATTGGACGTGTGTGTGTGTGTACTGGTTTATATATTCTGGTGGGGACTTAAACCTGACTACACACAGACTCATGGGGACTCGTGTCATGGTGGGGACCTAAATTGTGGTCCCCACGGGTACAAAAGCTTATAAATCATACAGAATGAAGTTTTTTGTTTCCTGTGAGGGGTAGGGTTGGTGTAGGGCAATAGAATATAGGGTCTGTACAGTATAAAAACCATTACGCCTATGGAGAGTCCCCACAAGGATAGCTGACCAGACGTGTGTGTGTGTGTGTGTGTGTGTGTTGAGTCTCATCTGAGGGAAGCATTCAGACTGTCAATTGCTTTATTTATCAGCTAAGGCTGTCAGAAAGCATTTAGTCATGCTTCTCAGTCAGACTAAATGTGAATGGAACAGACAGAGAGAGAGAGAGATGACTGGAGTATAAAAAGGAGAAAGACTGGAAAAGAGGTCAAGGAGAAACATAAAAAGTGAGGAACTAACAAGCTTGGGCAGAGATAGGGAAGAAAACACTGACTGGGTTTTGATCTTAGACTAGTGATGTTATTATTCATTCATCATGACAATTAAAGAAATCTAATAATGCAAAAGAAGTAGTTTGCCTAGAAATGATAGTTCTGTCATGTATTTACCTTCATGTTATTCCATCCCTGCATTACTTTTCTTTCTTCAGTGGAACACTAAACATGTCGGGCAGAATGTTATGGACTGATGACAGCCTCGTTCTTCATTACCTTTCACAGCATCATTTTTTTTCTTCCATACAGTGAAAGTGAGCGGTGAACGAGGCTGTCATTCTTCCCAATATCTCCTTTTGTGTTCTACAGAAGAAAGACATATGTGTTTGGAAGAATATGATGGTGAGTAAATTATTCTACTAAATCAAAATTCCTTTTTTTGGAAGAACCATTCTGTTGAGATAGCAAGCACTGCAGAAATGACATTTTAAAATGTCTATATATATATATATATATATATATATATAAGCAATTGTGTTTTCTATCCTTATTACAAACAAACAAAAAATTATTTCTACAGTTTATTTTTATTGTTGTTGCTGTTGTTATTTAAATTATATTCAGTGATTATTATTTAACTATAATATTAATATTAAAGCCATACTATATAACTTTATTTTTTTGGTTAAAAATTAAAATGTTATTCATGAGAGAGTGAAAAAATCCATCTTCCAAACCATGTCTTTACCCAGATATGCTTACTGATAAACCAATAATAATGATTTATGTTTTAGAGCTTTCAGGTCAGATTTCGCAGGAATTTGCATACACAGGCTATCCGTGCATATCCATACACAAAAAAGCGAAGCTTCGAAAGATTGTTATTACAACGAACAAGAAAAGTTGGTCATAGATTATTCAAAACGCAAAAAACAAACAAAAAAAAACTTTAATTGTGATTTTTACACCAAAAAAGGCCTATATTTATATTATATTGTAGATATTTTAAATATTTTATATATATAAAAATTCCATTAATTTGGATTACAATTATAAACTAATAAAGATGCATATTTGTCAGTCAAATAAATGAAAAAAGTAAGAATGAGATTTCTGTAATAGTACTAATAAACAGAATGGAATGAATACACAATAACCAGGTTTATATATTATTCATGAATAAATTCAATTATATGTAAAACATCTCATACATTTGAAGTAACTGAATATTGCTAATCAGCACATTCTGAGGAATTTGAATACATTCATATTTAAAAATAAATAAATGCATAAAATCAAATAGATGCATTATACTTAATAAACAACGCCATAATTAATTTTTTGCACAACTGGCAAACTTGGTAGTACGGTATCAGAAAAGAAAACGAGCGGTATTGCCTCTGTTTAGATTATAAGTATTCCTGTGTTTGAGGTGGAGGGGAACCTTCCCACACACACACATTCTCACAAACACAGTTTCCAGTGCCTCCAGTTCTGATCGGGTCATCTGCCCATTGTTTGAAACAGGAAATAGGTCATGTGGTGAGAACAGTAGGGGTGGACGGTGGTAAACGTGTGTGTGTGGTGTGTGTGGGTTTGTGTGTGTGTGTGTGTGTCTGTGTGGTGTGTGTGTGTGTGTGTGGTGTGTGTCTGTGTGTGTGTGGGTGTGTGTGGTGTGTGTCTGTGTGTCTGTTGTGTGTGTGTGTGTGTGTGTGTGTGGTGTGGGGGTGTGTGTGGTGTGTGTT
>NW_015505732.1:1456908-1471295 GCF_001515645.1 Sinocyclocheilus grahami
TGTGTGTGTGTGTGTGTGTGTGTGTGTGTGTGTGTGTGTGTGTGTGAAGGAGCTGCTCCATTGCCCTTTCTCTAGATGGTGTCACAATTCAGCTTGTAAAAAAGTTTCTTCAGTGGTTCCTTGCAGTTCAAGGGTTCCTGAGTTGGGTTTTATATTCTTTACAGATTCAAAGTTCTGAAATGTGTCATTTTTCCGTACGCTATTTAACTATTCTGTTCTCTCTTTCCTGCAGCGTTCAATCTGAGGACTCACACCAGTTTAACTATTAATATCTCTCAGGTTTCAGGTTGTTCTTTCTGCTCTTGAGGTGTTTGTAGTCAGAATGGGGTCAGTCTAACAGAGCTGTGTTCTGGGTAATCCTGCAGGGAGAGTGAAACCCACACACACTTTTCTTTCGGTATGCCATCAAACAGGTATGATACTGATACCTGCCACCAGATCAGGTTAAAACGAGGCTTTTGAGAATGTGTATGTATGTATGTGTGTGTGTGTGTGAAAATTCCCCTCACTACACCTCTCCATCCTGGCTGGTCACCATGGCAACAGAGCATTTTCACGTGTCGTCTCCATCCTAACGTCCCTAATTAAAATGGGTCTGGTTGGGTGTGTACATTTTGCGCAGACATGCGTGCCTGTGTATGCAGATGTTTAAAGGCCACTAAGGAAAAGTACATGCTGCATTAAAACAGCAAACGGACAAAAACATTTACATAACATTCCTGAAAGAGGCGTAAGGCACCGATTACTCCCTCTGGCGCAGATCACAGATCACCAACAACACCTTGAGTCGGTGCAATCCATCAATTATAAACATGACTAATTAATTGCACATATTTATGTTAGTAATCACATTTAATGTTAAAATTAAAATATATTTTCACATTGAATCCCCAGGCCCAAACTGCATGACTACGCATGACTATATATAGCCTACTCTACTCTAAAAGTATATTTGCTTTATATATTTAACGCATTGAAAAAAAACATTTGCGTTATTTATTTATCTAATTGCAATAATTATTTTAAACATGTTTTTAATGTGTTAAATCAGATATTAATTGCAGAAATGAATGCATTATTTTTGCCACTTCAAGTTACATGTACAACAAAACAAGATATAAAATAAGATATAAAAACATTACAGCACAAGACATGCTTCCATGAGATCTTCAGATTCGTTTTTCACAGATCAGTCAGAAAAGATACATTTGTGTTTTGCTTAAACCATTCTCGGCTAACAGGGCACATTCTCAGCACGTTCTGGCAATGTTCTCTGAAAGTTATGAACAAGCATTCTTCCAGTAATGTGGAACATTCAATCAAAGTTATCTGGTCTTTAATAACGTTCTTAACATGTTAACACAAAAACAGTATTTATACATTGTTTATGGAACATGCATGTAAGATTATGCATGCAAAACACATTCAAGCTCATTTTGTTCTCATATGGGTTGTAGTTTTGCTGATCCCAGTGTTTACCCCAAAATATTTAACCCTAATGATCCTAAGAGAAAACTTAGATACGCCTTGGATAAAAGATAATTAAGTCACTTATTATTGAGGCAATTACCCCGGAGTAATCAAGGGCACATTACCGAAAGCTCATGGTTTGCTCAAAATGTGTTTGCTGCATATACGATCCAGTATGATATCAAACCAGGCATAATGCGTCTTTGACATGCATATTTGAATTTATGCAAATGCCTGTGAAATTTTAAAGCTACTGTGGAGGGGAGGTTTTCGGAGAACAGTTAATTTAGGCAAACTATCATGTAGCTGCAGAAATCTGCAATACAGAGCAAAATCATATTTTTGTCATATCGCCTTGGAATTATATGCATTGTGGAAAAACACCATGTAAATAAATGACATTTCGTCATCTTGGCAGCCTTCATCCTCATTCACTTTCATCGTATGGACAAACGTGATTTCTTAGGCATTCTGCGTGATCACTGTTATACATAATTTAGTTCTGGTCTTTGATATTTTCATTGGTGGAGCCACAACAAACAAAGGTTGAATTCAGAATTGCATACTATCATTCTCTTACTATTTCAGACATTTTTATGCCATACATATGGCAAAAAATAGTAAGTACACTGATAAAAAATGATTTTGTGGTTGAGGTAAATACTATCGAAAAACAAATGTAATTACTCAATTTAATAATTCAGTTCAGGCAAAAATTAAAAAGAGAGTTAGTACTTAATTTAAGCTTGAAAGTTTGAGCTTATAAGCATATTTTGCTTGGAATTACTTGTTATATTTAGAAGATATATTTTAAGTAAATATCAAAGTAATGATCCTGTTGTTCCCATCATGCACTGGGGGATCAATAATTAATAAGATTCAATTTTTCACTGTTTTCGAGTTGTATTTACACTGTTGCTTTTGTTGTCAGCAACAGTGTTTTTTGTGTTTTTTTTGTTGTCTTGCTTTTATTCTGCCAAAAAATGAAATCAATGTAAATCAGTGAGATCTTTGTAACAGATTAACAGACTACTTACATAAAATGCATTAAATATGAGTTGTCACTCTAATATGTATTCGTAAGATTTAAATGCTGAGTTTTATAATCAAAGCTCTGTAGTTTTTATAATGAGGGGGAAACATATAATGCAATGCAATGATGATTGAGAGATGAACAAATAAATGTTCCTCAAAAGCCTGAGCATAGCTGATACTCGCGATCAAGTAAAGCTAAGCTGCTTTAGTCTAGTAAGCATTCATCGAGGAATATTACTGACAATGTAAAAGTTATTATTTATGTTTGCTTTATAAGATTTCACAGCAAAAAGAGAGGCATAGATCGTGTAAAACTGGATTTTCAGCAAAGTTTTGATCATGTTGATGCAGTAGGTTTCATAGGGTTAAGGCAGTGCTGTCACGTGAGATGCAACTGTAGCCGCATCGAAGAGGAAACTGTAGAAAGCGGAATTAAAGCTTTAGGGTGTGATCAGTGCTAACTGATACAACCGCTCATTTCACTTGAACTGTAGAGGGGTCAGTGGGGTGCGATTATGTGTATGTGCAACATTAATATTGCGTAAATTCACAAAAGCCTGCTATAGAATAGGAGGCAGACAGTATGTCAGTCCTGGACTGTGTGAAGAAAACTATAACAATGCAGGTTTCTATCCGTCTCGTCCCTTGCCTCACACACTCTATAGTTGAACTCGTCCATTCACGCTTTCCCCTCGCACCTCTCACCCTGTGACTCCCAGGTCTTCACGCCGACACGTTTGCCATTATCCCGCTCTTCACACTTACTGGAGTCCAGCACACAGTCCACACAGACAGAGAAACTTCCAACAGACCAATACTACAATGATCCTTGTGATGATATTAAAGTCAACATGAAAAATTCTATGTAACATAAGCCATAGTCGGAAGGGAAGTCAGCCAAAATGGAAAGTAAATTCAGAGGCAGATTACGTTTTGACCAACACGGTCTCATGCCGATTTTGAACTATTTTATGTTTTGGTTAATTGTTGTCTAATTTGTATGATCTGCTTACGCCCCATTGACAGTTATGTTTAGGGCAGGGCTGCCCAAACTTGGTCCTGGAGGGCCGGTGTCCTGCAGAGTTTAGCTCCAACCCTAATTAAACATACCTGAACCAGCTAATCAAGCTCTTACTAGGCATAGAAACTTCCAGTCAGGTGTGTTGAGGTAAGTTGGAGCTAAACTCTGCAGGACACCGGCGCTCCAGGACCGAGTTTGGACAGCCCTGCCCTAAAGGGTTCGGGTTAAGGGTGGGCCTCCATGCTCAATTTCTTCTAAAAATCATACATTTTTGTACAATTCACATCAAATGTGAAATTGCCAGCTCATAAAATAGTTACAATGATGTAATAAAACTGGGCTGTTATTACCTCTCAATGACAGATTTAATGAAATACAAATGTTTTTCTTTTTGGAACAACATGCACACTAAAGTTGAGGTCACATTAATGATATATAGGCTACATTTCGTTGTCAATACTGAAGCAAAGTATGTACGGAAGTCACTTTCTGTTGGTCAGCGCAGTGAATTTGCGTGATTAAGTGAAATCTGCAGGGGGAACTTTTTTGTCCTTGTCCAAAACTCCCGATCGCAGCGATTCCTATTGAAATGAATGGCATTCACCACAAAATTTCCTGAAAATGTGTTTAAAGAATGCAATTTCATTTTACTTCAAATTCTGAATGCATTCACAGTCGGAAGGGAAGTCAGCCAAAATGGAAAGTAAATTCAGAGGCAGATTATGTTTTGACCAACACGGTCTCATGCCGATTTTGAACTATTTTATGTTTTGGTTAATTGTTGTCTAATTTGTATGATCTGCTCACGCCCCATTGACAGTTATGTTTAGGGCAGGGCTGCCCAAACTTGGTCCTAGAGGGCCGGTGTCCTGCAGAGTTTAGCTCCAACCCTAATTAAACACACCTGAACCAGCTAATCAAGCTCTTACTAGGCATAGAAACTTCCAGTCAGGTGTGTTGAGGTAAGTTGGAGCTAAACTCTGCAGGACACCGGCACTCCAGGACCGAGTTTGGACAGCCCTGCCCTAAAGGGTTCGGGTTAAGGGTGGGCCTCCATGCTCAATTTCTTCTAAAAATCATACATTTTTGTACAATTCACATCAAATGTGAAATTGCCAGCTCATAAAATAGTTACAATGATGTAATAAAACTGGGCTGTTATTACCTCTCAATGACAGATTTAATGAAATACAAATGTTTTTCTTTTTGGAACAACATGCACACTAAAGTTGAGGTCACATTAATGATATATAGGCTAAATTTCGTTGTCAATACTGAAGCAAAGTATGTACGGAAGTCACTTTCTGTTGGTCAGCGCAGTGAATTTGCGTGATTAAGTGAAATCTGCAGGGGGAACTTTTTTGTCCTTGTCCAAAACTCCCGATCGCAGCGATTCCTATTGAAATGAATGGCATTCACCACAAAATTTCCTGAAAATGTGTTTAACGAATGCAATTTCATTTTACTTCAAATTCTGAATGCATTCACAAGTGAAATGTCTCAAACAGGAGTATTTCTATCCTCTTCCTTCTCAGAGTCGTTGCATTAACTATGCTAGTTTTATGTTGGTCACAGCAGATAAAGTGTATAGAGGGAAGCGGTTAACACATGCTTTGGTTATGCTCCATGCTGTCAGGATAATGTCCGCCTAAATGGAAAGTCAGTTGTTATATTTTCATTAAAGATTATGAAGACAAACTTTTTCAACTGAATAACACACTAATGAATGAGAAATGTAAATAGGCGCATTTTATTTTCATGCTGAAAGCAGTAACTGACAAAGACATCAACGTTTGAGTAAATATCTGCATTTCTTATGCATGCATTGGATTAGGTCTGGATTGGTGAATATTGGTTTTGACCCATTTACTCACCAAAGTTATTATTATAAATTGTTTTTGAAGAAGGACAAGAAAGCTGAGACATTGAGTTCCAATCATAGCGAGACACTTTAGCTCCTTTGTCACCCATAAGCAGCTTAAATACAGAAGATCTATGACAGCAGCCACATTCAAGTGTGAAGACATATCATGTGCCTTCTGTGATTATATGCTCATATACTTTTCATGAGCTAGCCTCAGATTTCTCACACTTGATCGTACAGTCCTCATTTGCATTTAACAACTCGTTAAACATAAAATAAAACATGCCACGGCATGATTTCACTTCCTTTTCCAATGGCTCTTCTCTCAAAGGCCCTCACACTTTCTCCCTCCGAGCTTTTCAAGTCTCACACTTCTCCTTCATGGCCTTCCTGCAGCAGCTAATGGTTTACAGGCAGAAGACAAGTGCTAGAATTAGCATGACAAGAACCTGAGTGAATGTGCAATCCTTGAGCCAAAGAACACACCGATCCACATAGGTGTGATGAAGAGGGCTCCAGAGATGCATTAGCATCGGAATTAAAGGGGGGAAAAAACTCCCCGTGTGTGGTTTCATCGTACTTTTTCAAGAAAAAAAAGGTTGCGACAGCTTATGCAAAGCGGTTTTGTGCTAAAGTCAGTGGTTGCTGAGGTCTGGGTTGTCAACAGAAAGAGCTGATCTAAGCGCTGATAAGACATGTTTACAAAAATAACTATGGTGGTTCCATGGTACAGTGATGGTATCAGTTGTTCATGCCATGATAGTCTGATTTAGTATGGAACTGGATGATTATCATTTACGGTACAGTGCTTTTAAGGTACTCAAAGACACCCTCTAGCTATATCAATAAGTTTACATTACTTTTAGATCCTTTTACATAATTACTTTTTCTTTTTATATGTTCAATTGATTTCGACGACATTTCCAGGCTCAAACAATGGAAATCACAATTTAAAAAATGTCCCTGGCTGCTTCAAGGAATATGGTTGCATTCATGCCCCAAAAAAGCTATGAAGCAATGCATTTCAATATTTGACTTTTTCTTAAAGACACTAATCACGGTGCAGGACTAACATTTTGTCAAAAATAAAAAAAAGTCAGTTTAAAGGTTTGTCTAAACCAGGGCTGCCCAATCTCGGTCATGAAGGGCCGGTGTCCTGAAAAGTTTAGCTCCAACCCCAATTAAACACTCCTGAACCAGCTAATCAAGCTCTTACTAAGCATACTAAACTTAAAGGCAGGTGTGTTGAGGCAAGTTGGAGCTAAACTCTGCAGGACACCGGCCCTCCAGGACCGAGCTTGGGCACCCCTGATCTAAACAGTTCGCTAATCATTACAGACAGTGCAAACAGTAATGCAACTTCAAGAGGAACAAATGCGCAACTTTATACAACCTAACTAACTGGATGGGCAGAATATTATCGGAAACGCCTCTATTGGCCTTTTTTGACCGGCGTGGTGAATTGGCCTATAGTGGAGGGGAGGAGGTGCTTTGAGAGGAGGAGACTGCTCCTCTCTTCAGTTGCATTGACCACCTCACATCCACTGCGAGCGCCTGAAGACTCAACGCCTCGCACCAACTTCTAGGTTTTTGCCGAGATTTCCCCCCCTTCTCGAACGCGCATGTTTCGTGATTATTTTGACGAAACGCTCCGCGATTTGTCTGCATTCGCCATTGGATAAACAACACATTGTTCGCTGGTTGAGTTGGCGTATGATCGCATTCAAGCATCGCTTTTATTCCGCAGGATATTCATGTTTTTAAAGATACAAAGGACGCGGTGGATCCACTGGCGGAGATCAGAACTCGCTCGCTGGAGGAGGACGCGGGTGGGATTGAAACCCCGGCCGAACACGAACATTTCTTTCCGCGCTGTCAGTAAATGAAGTGGCCTGTCGGATTTGTTATATTAGCTGGATTTCAAAAAGCCATCCCGTTTCAGAGTGGAAAATTAGGACAGGGCGACCTGCAGCCCTCACAAAGGGGTTCCACGCAGCCGAGCGCACGGCGTTCTTTTCTTGGGGCGCAAAACCGGCACATGTTTGCGTGTAGATAGAGAGGACATTTGTGAGATTTTGTTTGGTTAAAGATATGGACATGGATATTTTGCATTTCGATTGGCATAGAAAGTTATAAGTGATTTTTAAAACTGCACTTTTCCCACACTATCACTTCACTGATACAGTAGTAGATAGTTTTTCTCCATATAATTCAACCGTGTTCGTCTGAAGTTAAAAGCATTTTCTCTCATGACTTGGTGGCTCCTCTCTGTCCTGTGACGACTCCCGCCGTGCGATTGCTCGTTCCTGATGGGTGCAAGACCCAGCTGACGATTCTTGAACCTTTGCACTGTTTGCCCATCTTTGTAAACATTCCCCAGCGAAGCACCCGTGATACCGCGATGGAGCTCTTCTCCAGGAATGTGGCCGCGCTCTGGATGATCCTGCTGGAGTTCCTGCTCGAAACAGCGGCGGATGAAGGTAACTCCATCATTTTATTAAACGCAACTACCTGTTGACTCCTTATAGAGAAAGACGTGTTGTTACATATAGAAGTGTCTTAACATTGGATGTTAACAACAGAAGCAGTGTTATTTTATTCATTATGCGTTGTTTTGACTGGGCATTACATTGCTCGCGACTCAGTGGCCCTTGAGAAAGCATTCATGAATCCCTTGGCTAGTACTCTGGGTTACGTCTATTAAGACTGAATCTATTAGCCTACACATGGTCTAGTAGTCCATTACTTTGTGACCAGAGGCACTGTGAGATTGAGGGCTTGTAAAACGCTTCTGTTTATTGTAGTTGTCGTAGCTTTATTGATGCAAAGAACAATTGAATAGCCTGGATTTGTTTTTTTCCTAAACGAATCAGTTTTTACAAAGAGACTCCTCCAAACGGGAGGGGTGGGGGTTTTACTTTAAAAGTAATAATTGACTCCCAGAAAGTGCATGGGGATTTAAAGTGGAGACACCCGTGGGATTTATTAAAACCATTTTTTAAGTGCACTTATAATGGTTGCTACGCCCCTGCTTTCACTTGAGTGTTGCTTTCAGTTTAAAGAGCTCTTTAATAATCAATATAATTACTTTGCCCCTGTAATCACTATAGACTACGTACTTAATAACACTGATTTCATTCTTAAGACATTCTTTTGTCGTGAAAATCGCCGTTGGGTGGATCAAACAGAGGGATAATAAGTGCATCTCAAGTAACACGCAAATGTTAAATTACAAAGAGGATGGGCGGTGTATGGATGGCTTGGGTCGATAGAAATGTGAGTCCTGAATTGTCAGGGGACATTCCATCCAGTAACCTCAATAAGTAGTCGTTTTGATCAATAGAATGATGAATGGCTGGCTGTTCACGGAGGTTTCAATCTGCAGTGGCGAACACAGACAGAGGTATATATGGTGGTAGATTCGGCTAAAGGTGACTGTACCTGACTGTTGTAAGTCTATCAGTTTGCCGCAGGCTGCGTAATCGGTGACGGACGGGCGATTCGGATTAGTTCTGCATTATATGGCGCCGTGCACACCTGCTCCCCGCTTGCCGAAATCAATTAACCGACCTGTGTGACCGACACACGCAGATGATGCTCCTCCAACAGCAACACTGACTCCAATTAATGAGTTATTGAGGCGTTTCTGTCGCGGTAATTAGCTGATGAGTGTCAGAATCCCGTAGCTTGCGCTCTCAAGTGTGAAGGCGATCCTGCGTTTAATCCGGAACGGAGGCTAGAAGAGATCGGTTTATGCTGTTTAATTTAGGCATTTTAATGTAGTGCCCATACGAAAAATAAGTTTATTCAAGTGTGCTATTAATATACTTCTTTTAAACCAAAAATAGGAAAGTATACTTTTAGTCTACTTTTTATGTACTTCTCAGAAATATACTTAAAATGACATTTAAGTATACTTGACTTATACTTAGAAAAAGTATAAATATATTTATTTGAGCTATAATTGTGCTCCTAGAATCCGTGTTTTCATTGTTATACTGTACGGGGCGCTAGTACACGTCTTCTGTACAGAATTTCCAAAAAACACAAGTGAAGAAGAAACCGAAACAACAGACGCTTCCACGTGTAATCTAACACGATCATCAGACATAAAACAGCATCAAAACTGTGTAACGTTACGGAATAAAATGTCGACCCATGAAGACGTAATAATGTCTGTCAAGCTTTGAGGTGTTGATCGACTCCATCTACATTTTGATTATCATTCTGAATCCAATTCATAGTCTTTTTTTCAGCTTTTTGTTCAAAATGTTGTTTATTTCTTTATTTTTTATTTATGAAACTGATCCACATTCAAGTGTTTAAAAAAAGAATGCATGAAGCTAGAATAAAATGTTTTTGTTTACAAGCAGATATAACCCTGTTCTTTTGATGTTTTGTATGTTCAGATATTTATTTAACAAAACATATACAAATTAATACCTAAATAGGGACATAGTAGTATACTTAAAGTATGACGTAAAGTTCACTTAAAGAAAACTTACGAGTATACTTGCAGTATAAAACTACTAAACTAGTAGTTTACTGAGACTATACTTCAAAGTGTACTAAAAATGCATCTACAAGTATTTAATTAGTAAACTATCAGTATACCTATAAGTTCACTTTTAGTATAGTTGCAGTACAAGCTTAAACTTTTGGTGTAAACTAGTTGTGTACTCCAAGTTTACTACTGTTATACTTAAAGTATACTTGTATATACTATAAAGTGGGCCAATTTAGTCCCAAGGAGTATTGAAATAGTACACATACAAGTATACTAGTAGTACTCTGATTTGTGTATACTTACTACATAAAGTATACTTTAAAATATACTTGAACTTTACTTAAGTATACTTACTAAAATAAACTTGAAGTATACTACTTTTTGGTAAGGGTGGCCACGAAGCAGTATTTTGCATTACTTAATTAAGATGTAGGCTAGCTGCATTTTCATATATTTTAACTTTTTCTTTTCTTTTTTTGTGTGTGTAAAAGTCGCAGCGCTAGCGTCAAGCCGGTTTCGAGGTAAAATGAAACCTCTTAGATTTAAATCTTCAAATATGCGTCTCAGTAACTCACTCTACATAGAATTGTGACAATTAAAGGAAACAGTTGATTCCAAAGAAATCTTACCGTCCCTTACCCTTAAAGAAACTCTAGTCAAGAGTTCATTCTAATTCTATTCTAATGAACTCTTGACTAGAATTAACTCTTTATTGTTGTGTGTGTCTGTGGTATAGTTCTCACCATTTTTCTGTTGGATTTCTGTGCACATTCTGAACACATTGAGCTTCTCTGGTAAATTTTCTCTGTTACCTTTTATTTATGAGTTTGTTTGTTTATTATTATTATTATTATTATTTTTATTTTTTTTTGGAAAATGTAATAAAGTTGCTGGAATAAGTTTTTGAAAAAGGTGTTGAAAGTAGTGTGAAGACGTAGTCACTCATGTTTTGACTTTTTAGGCCCTGCCTCTGTTTTAATTAGTTTGTGCCATGAATGCTTTAACTAGCTTTTCTTTATTTCTGGTTTTACTCGCCTTTGGCAAGTGTTAATTTTGGCCCCTGTTTCATACCAGAATATTGCTAAAACTCAATACGACCTAATTGGGTAACTGTACCTGATAATTCGCTGAGATGGGATGTGGGGGGCTGGGGGGAGTTGCTTTGGCAGTTGTAAAGACTAATATGGTGAAGTCAGTAACAGAAGCAACAGGGGGGAGATTGGATTTGATTCTGTAGTAACTCAAACCCCTGCGTGAGATTAAACTAATGCCAGATCTGTGAGGATCACTGCACTGATCTCTAATTCCCTTTGTGAGGAAATATCAGCTAAATGAGAGAGAGGTAACAATGGCTTTCATGTGAGGTCAGAGCTCAGGAACTCTTCTGTCTTCCGTCTTCT
The DNA here is from genome assembly GCF_001515645.1 of Sinocyclocheilus grahami. Classification (NCBI taxonomy): domain Eukaryota; kingdom Metazoa; phylum Chordata; class Actinopteri; order Cypriniformes; family Cyprinidae; genus Sinocyclocheilus; species Sinocyclocheilus grahami. Next base: position 1,468,206 of record NW_015505732.1, read on the forward strand.
GTTACCCTGGAGCAAAAAAAGAGCTTATCCATTCCACCTTCTGTATCTGATTCATTTATTTCTCTCGGTCTCATTTGTGTCTCTCTTCTCTATGTCTGTCATATGTGCATGCATTCACTGTCACAGTCATGGATTGGCTATGTCTGGAATGGAATACTAGCATACTATGCAGTGTATACGGCATGCTAGTTTTTTTGTGAACCAGCATGCAATGAACTTTTCAAGCGGTATCACATGGTCACACTACAAGCCATAGTTGTTTTCTGTTTTAATCCAATTGCAGCAATGCAATCTTGTTTTGCAATCACAGCTGATTTTGCTTCCATTTCAAAAGTAAAAGTAGCAAGTCATCTAAATAATAGATGCATGTAAGAAACTTGCTCAATGTGCAAAGTATTCATATTGCAATAATAGTAAGAATAGTAGTTGTATGTTCAAAATGGCACACGATCATATATGTTAAGTGGTGTAGTGATGCAAAAAAATCGATGTTGACACATGGCACTTTCTATTCTTCTCTTTTCTTATTGTAGTTCACTTGGCGAAGTGTTTAAGTTTCCTCTACTTCTCTCCCGCTGCAGAAATGCACATCCCTCCTCAGAAATCCTATTAAATGGAACTGATTTTTATAAGTCAGGGATTTGCATTTAAAGCAGCACTCTCCTCTCTGCCCCGCTCTTCACTCTCTCTTTGGTTGTTAATCCTGTGATTAGCCGCTTGAAGATTTAAACTGCAGCTCCACGTCTCATCTCTAATCATCAATCCCGCACCTTTACTCTCTACAGAGTTACCACAGTATGTTTGTCTCAAACCCAGAGAGCTTCCAGTTGCGTATGCTTGCTGGATCTCGTGTGGAAGGAATCCTTTTTCAACTTTCATTCTTTCATGTGTGTTTTTTGTGTTTGACTGTGTGGTCTGCATTGCCCCGGTTGCCGGTCCAAACACTGTGCAGATTGATAGGATGATAACAGCGCTCAAGCGGCTCTTGTTGGGCTCTCTCTCTCTCTCTCGCTTTCACGTCTCTTCAGCCAGTGCATCAGTGTCAATACCGCCCTGATGGATGAGGGGCTGACAGCCTAAGAGTCTCTCGTTTCATCTTTTTTCTCTCTGTCTCCATCATTCCCTCCTACACCCCTCTAAAAGTGGCTGAGAGTCGCCATTTAGCATGAGAGGAGACCTTTGACCTTACAGAGGCTGACACAATCAGCGCAGAAGTAAGAGAACCGATCAGGCGATGGAGGAACTCCAATAATGTAGTGTGTCATTTCTGTAAGTGGACAGGCATTTGAGTGGTGACACATTTCATAATTGCAAAGAAAGGTTTGTTAGGAGCATGCTCATGTAATCCCAATTTACCTCACTCACCCAACAGTTGTCCAGGATTGATTGCAACCAATTTACAGAGCCATTTACAGAAACTTTACAGCCCTGATCGGATTCTTGGCCACCCTCGTGCACTGAAAAAATTATGTTTTCAGTCTTGTTTCCAGTAAAAATATCTTTAAAACAAGATCATTTTAGCTGAGCAGCAAAATTATGTGACATAATGTTTTTAGAGAATCTTAAGTTTGCTCTTACCTCATTGACAAATTGTTTTATGGACATTTAGATATTTGTGGAAACTAGTTAGTGGTAGGAAGTTGGGATGTGCGAGACTAGTCAGCTTAATTGAACTGCTACTGCTAGTCGATATTGGAAATACTATTCGACTAGTTGAAAAAAATACATGATTTTGAAATGTGGAATGAAAAACACATTAATTTCATCTCACCTCAGACCTTGCATGCATGCATGCGTTTTCTTTGTGTCACTTGCTGTGGAGAAACGTCCACTTGGAAAACTAGCGCATTTACTGGTTTAATGGGGGAAACATTATGAATTAAAGGGAGCTGACTTTCTTCAGAAAAGTTTTTTTTTTAATCAAGTTATCTCTGTATAATGCCTAATAAAATAGTGTTTATAAGCACAGTGCTGCTTTGTTTACAGGGGTAACCATGGTAACTGCTGTATTCCTGCTTGTCCAAAAGCGCCACCTGCTGTCAGAGAGTGAATTTGCGTTTTCATTCATCGCGTCCTCAACTCTTTTTGCTGTCAGCATTGCAAATTTTTAACCATCTGATGGAAAATAAAAACAATTTGGATGATAAGGTGCCTAGAATTGTTTGACTGTTTGATTAGTAGATTAAGTACTTCAAATGGATTGCATATATACACAATGTTTTTGACTGTCTTCTGAGGGTTTCATACTTTTAGACTAGTCGACTACAAAACTTCAATTTAAACTATGTGAAATTAGTCGCAGTGCACATCCCTAGGAAGCTAGTGGTGATGATGCCAATTAGTTCTTCCTCTAGTCAATGCATCAGGTCTGTTTCAACTAGTTGTGCCAACCAATGCAACTTGTGCCAGGTTTAAAAGGTTAGTTCACTCAAACATTTTCAGAAAATTCGGTCATCATTTACTCACCCTCATGCCGTTCCAAACCCATAAGACTTTTGTTCATCTTCGAAACACAAATGAAGATATTTTTAATGAATCTTCAGAGATTTCTGTCCTTCCATTGAAAGTCCGTTTAACCAAAAATACCTTAATTTGTGTTTTGAAGATAAATTAAAGGGGTCATATGACGCAATTTAAATTTTTCCTTTCTCTTTGGAGTGCTACAAGCTCTTGGTGCATAAAGAAGATCTGTAAAGTTGCAAAGACTAAAGTCTCAAATCCAAAGAGATCTTCTTTATAAAAGTTGAGTCAGCCACGCCTACCTAAAACGCCTCGTTCTAACACGCCCCCACATGTCTACGTCACTATGTGGGAAGATTTGCATAATGCCGCCCAAATGTTCACGCAAAGAAAGAAGGCGTAACTTTTATTCTCGCTGTAGTATTGTTGCCGCCGCCGCCATGTCGTTAAGGCGCTGTGTTTCATTGTGAAAGTGAAACTACTTTGTTTGGCCCTCCAAAAGAAGACGATATCTGCTTCGTCATGCCTGGAGCTGATCCGTGCAGGTCGCTGAGGAAATACATCAACTTCGCGCTGTGGATCGCCAGATCGGCTTTCACCGTGGATGAAGCAGAGTCCAGCCCGGGGTCA
>NW_015505732.1:1471405-1475104 GCF_001515645.1 Sinocyclocheilus grahami
GCTGTGAAAGCGAAACTACTTTGTTTGATCAGTTCCAGAACAGTTTAACCCAAATATTCCGATGTGTGCAGCGTATTTTATGGAGGACTGTTTCCTGATCCTAGTAGAGTAGACTACAATGTCGGCTGTTCTGACTCACAGACTGTAAGTATGTTTTTTTTTTTATATTTAAAGAATTTGAATTTGCCACTGACGATTCAAACATGAGTTTTGAGCAGTGTAGAGTAGCGATTGTTGTTTGTCATTTCTCCGATCACAAATGCAGACAGGGTTTTATGTTTACACGGCGCGATGCAACGCAAAGCGTAAAAAGACAGTATAAGTCATTATAATCCGTAATTATGTCCCCACTGGATGCAACAAATGCCTCGTTTATAATGGGTTTTAATGTTTTTGTCTCGTCGCTCCGGCCGGACACAGCATCACAGTATGGTGAGGGGCGTAACATTTCCGTCACACGCTTGAGGTGTTCGGCCAATCACAACACACTGGATAGCTGGCCAATCAGAGCACACCTTGCTTTTTCAGACCGATGAGCTTTGTAAAAATTGACGCGTTTCAGAAAGGCGGGGCATAGAGGAGAAACAAAAATGTACAGTATGTGGAAAATGTGTTTTTTAAACCTTAAACTGCATAAACACATTTTATTACACCAAATACACAAAATAATGTTCTTTTTAGCAACATCATATGACCCCTTTAAAGTCTTATGGGTTTGAAATAACACAAGGGTGAATAAATGATGACAGATTTTTCATTTTTGTGTGAACCAATCCTTTAACACAGTTTACTCAAGTAGAATGAGTTCCAGCATCCTTGTTGGTCCTGGAACAACATTCTTATTACTCAGGGATTTTGGGGCTAAAGGCTTCAGTTTGCAGTTAGAGGCTTGAACAACTGCCTAGAAGGTTTTATTGGGGTTAGAACTATGAGTGCTTGATAGTAATGTTGTTCCTAAACCAACAAAAGACTGGAGATACTTCATAGAAATGAAGTGCTGGTCCTGGTATCAGTTGATTGAGCAGCTCCTGAAATATACTTCCACAAAACGCTCGGCATGTTGTGACATGTAATCCACCAAAACAAGATTGTCTGTCTGTTTATTGATTAGCTGCTCATACAAAGACATCAGCACCTGAATTAATTCTCTTCAAAAACAGAGCTTAATTGCCCAACACATTATATACACTCTAAAAAATGCTGGAATATTTCAACCCAACTTTGGGTCAAATTTGGACTAACCCAACCCAACAGTTGGTTTAGTCCATATTTGACCCAAAGTTGGGTTGAAATAACCCAGCATTTTTTAGAGTGTACACACAAACCATATTTTATATCCACATGTACAGATTTCCTGTAAGGCAGATGTTAATCTTGCTACTCCGGTACGTTGTTTAGCATCTGTAGCCATCTGAGTTTCTGTCCATGTCTTACTGCAAGAGCTCTAAAGAGTTCTTGAAACGTTTCAGTCTTCTTTAATTCATTGCCACTCAGTTGCCTATGGGATGAACAAATTACTTGACCAATTTTCTCGAAGAATTGTATCACGTACATCAACAAATCTGCGAACCCGTCATGCTTTGCAGGAAGTTTTGTGAAGCGATAAACAGAGCAATGCATTTGCAAGTAAGGTATGTGAACCTTTCCACTAATCTGGTCATATATCATGTTATACTTTTCAAACAGAGCACAAGCTTTCTCGTCTGAATCGCGTGTTAGTTCCCCCATTAGGGCCCAGTGTGAGATCTCTTATCCCAAAAAAAAAACGAGCCTCATCCTGCACCTCTCTCGAGCTCGCACTCCCCCACTTGCCCCCCGTTGGCGAATGCACATTCAAAGCCATTCGTCTTCTCTGCAGTTCACAGCACGTGCCTCCTGCTTCTTGCTGGTTGCGTTTTTGTTGTTTCTTAATAAAATCCATAACCAGCCCTAAACCTAATACTAAAATCTGATTGGCTGATAGGAATGTCATACAGATTCTTCCTTGATAAATCCCATTAAACACTATAAACGTAATTCCCCTGTGAATTAATAACCCTGATGAATGCATTCACAGATAAACCATAGGGATAATTTACTCTTGAAGAGCCTTTGTTTAGATGGATAATGTAACACACATATTACTAAAGGATCTGCACTAAGGTGTCTGGGTGCTCTTAAAATAGGTCAGGTGTGTGTGTGGAGCGGATGAAGTGTGGGCATTGATTAAAAAAAACATGGGAGCTTGTTTCCACACACATAAGCTGTGGTGTCCACAAGCATTCTGGGTGATTCTCGGACATGTTTGATTTTAAATGCACACACTGTGAAAAAGGAATTGTTTAGAGAGCTTAAAAATTCAGCGCATTAACTGTTGTCTTAACTGTTCCACGTAACACTCCTTTTGCCAATTAGAATGAGTTTTTTCACTAAATGCAAAGTGCCTCATTCATCAAGGCAACTACAGATTTTGTGTTCAGCGCATTTTTCGTTAGTATGTGAAGTTGACTATGCTATCTTTGTTTCTAAAGGTGCGATCACCTTATAAAGCAAAGATATCTGGGATGTAGAAGTTTATTTTAGAATATAGACCTTAGCGCTTGACACGCAAACCTGCAAAAAAAATAAATAAATAATAATAATAATGACAGCAACAACAAAAACTTCACTCACAAACCCTTAACATTTCTTAACAAAACTTTTGGGTTTGACAACATTTGGGAGAATTCTGTTGGTCTTTTATGTAGTTTACGTAGAGGACTTTCTTTTTTACGAAAATGCTAGTTAATGTTGTTGCATTGGACTAAAACCTACTAAATTTGCTCACACAGGGGCATAACAACTTCCCAAAATTGTTCTGATAAGTTTTGTACTTTTTTGGGGATTTTTTTCAAATAAAGGCTTGTATATTTCCCTTTATGCCGTGAATTTATTCTAAGTGAATATTGCCAAAATTATTCACAAATAACGATCAATCAGCTTCAAAAACAAATACAAAACCTGTGCTGATTGAACGAAAACAAGCTGACAAAAAGATTTAATTCAAGATTTGGTGATAAAATAGCAGTTTTTAAAAGATCTGTCATTTTTTTTCACCAAATTAGGTAAATGATTTTCAGCACTGCAAAGGATTCAAGTAACTCAAAATCTTATTTGTGACTCAAAAGGTCCCATAAACTGGAAAATATGTAGGTTCTTTGTTTACAGTGCAGAAAAGCTACCACTTGGACACATTTATTTAGCTGAATGAGGACATGCCAAAATTATTTACATAGAGTTAATTATAAACGCTATATCCCATTTCCATTTAATTAAAACGAAAGCATTTAATATATGACACATTAGGACGTCCCCAAAGGGGAAGGTTTTGTCTTATTAAGCTCACTTTTGGGGACAAATTTGTCCCTAAAGAATAGCTAAATAAACACAAAAATGAATAAAGAGGTCAAATAATTCTTCATTATAATGTATTTTTATGAATTTGTTCTGTGTAAGCACAAAGGTTTTCATCATGCTCAAGTTGCCTGATTTCAGTGAAAGCTTGGTCAAAAATTGAGGGATCAGGAAAGAAAGGAGATGGAGGAAACAAAAGATTGAAAGAGTAGAGTCATGCAGAGAGTGTATTATGTATCAGATATCTGCTGGGGTTATGCTGGGCCAGTGTGTGTGTGTGTGTGTGTGTGTGTGTGTGTGTGTGTGTGTGTGTGTGTGTGTGTGTGT
>NW_015505732.1:1475361-1482152 GCF_001515645.1 Sinocyclocheilus grahami
GAGAGATCTGCGGCAGGTATGGGTGGTGAGTGTGTGTGTGTGTGTGTGTGTGTGTGTGTGTGTGTGTGTGTGTGTGTGTGTGTGTGTGTGCAACAGACAGGAACAGTCTGCTTTCTCTGTTCACACACCGATCAAATCAGCACGCCTCCTGGCTCCCACTGACACTTACTCAATGAGTGTGTGTGTGTGTGTTCATGATGTACCGTGTGAGTAGCCATATGAGGATGTAATGATAATAAAAGCTGTGATGGTAGCTGATGGCCTGCGCATCAATAGAGCTCAAGAGTTCAACAGATTGCAAAGGAAGTCCTTGGTTATGCTGGGAATGAAAGATTAGCTTACAGCATACTGTGCACTATATACTGCACAGTACACTAGTTTTGGCTTTTTATCCAATTTTGTGTAAACAATCTAACTTATAAAAGCTTAGCAGATTATAAATCAAAAAAGCGGTTGATATTCTGGTTTATTTATCAAAGGAAATGCAAGGTCAAGTTGAGTGCATTGCACAGTAGTGTGTATATCTACAGGTGCATCTCAATAAATTAGAATGTCATGGAAAAGTTCATTTATTTCAGTAATTCAACTCAAATTGTGAAACTCGCAATCAAACTAGTAAGAACAGTCCGAGGTAATACACAAGAGATGGCAAGAAAGGGGATAAACGCTCAGAAATGTAGCTGGGGCAATACAAGACTTCGCAACCATAGAGTGTCTGGGAGCTGCTTAAATAGGGAAGCTAAGGGGGAACACCTGTGCCGTAATCAGCCCCAGGTACGGGGTGTCTGGGAAATGTAGTCCATGAACATTAGTACTCGGGAGAGGGTGCCCTCCGGAGGCCGTCGGAGAGAGCCACAGAGGCCCGATTCGTGACAGTATATATATATATTATATATATGCGCATGATTTGGCGACTTCATGCAAACAGAAATTCAGATGTTGTGCACAGTAAATACATAGTATAAGTATTATGATAATCTCTTTTTGGAAACGGGTGCTTCACATTTAAATGTAGAAAAACTCAAAATTTAAGGCCCACAACATACATTATTTAGGCATGTGAATGCAAATTATTATAGCTACCCAAGCTTGATTTCAAGCATCTTTCTTCCAAATGAAATCTTAACGCAATGCAAGAACACACACCATTCCTCGTGTTGCCACAAGGGGCGCTATAGCAGTCAGTTTTCTCTTTCAGGTTATGTATTATCATACAAACATTTGAAGCAAACTCAGTAGAGTGCTGCAGGGATGACATGTTTTTTCAGGCCAAAGCTCATGTCTCAAGTGACTACATTTTGCTTTCTAGCTTTGCCAATTGTTTTTAGACTTTAAAATTTAAGAAAAGTTGTTCAACTGTGTAGATTACCATGTGTATGAATCATTAACTTTTGTTGGTCACAGAGCTTATTTTCTGCTCCAATCCAAAAGCCAGTGGAAAAATCCTGTTTGGTTTTTGTCAAGGGAACCAGGGTGATAACCAAGGTGATGCAAACTTGCATGTTGGCCTACGAAAAGTATTTCACAAAAACTATTGCCTCTTAAGAACTGAAATTTGCTACTAGCCCAGTAACGCAAGTTAAATATGTACAACAGACTATATGCTTTCAATGCACTTGGCAAACATTTGCATTTGCAAACGTATGTTTCTGGCCTTACAGTTTTTTTGTGTCCAAATGCAAACAATGTCAGTCTCTCTCTCTCTCTCTCTCTCTCTCTCTCTCTCTCTCTCTCTCTTTGTCATTTTCTCCCAACAGCAATACAAGTGCAAACACTGTCTAGCGTGCGTTTGCTCATAGGCTGACTGCTAGGAAACCAATCCACACTCAAAGATGCGTCAGCTTAAATGAAGTATGCAAACAAGTTGAGACGAGAGAAGTGTTGTTCATTTGTTTAGCGTGAGCTTAGGAGCGGTCCGCTTTCCTTTCACATGTCCAATGACAGCATAGTAAGAGGAGCAAATCATTTCTCATGGTGGTCTCTTTAAGAGAAAAAGCCTTGTTTTCATACGACAGCGTGAGAAGTTGGATTTTGTCTGTACAAGCTGCAGATGTTCCAGTGCTTTCAGTGTGTTAGGCAGGTCGGCTTAACTGCTTATGTTGTAAAAGGTGTGTGTGTTTTGGTCAAATTATTCAAATTCTCACCGGCTGCTCTTTCAAAGCTCAGTAGCCAAGTGAGATATTAAACATTATTTTATTTGTGGTTTCTCTTGTAGAAGCTAAGAATCGTATGGTCAACGTAATTGAATAATGAAGTCGACTAGTGAACATTTTCTTAGTTTTAGTTTTTTTTTTAGCTTAGCATGCTAAAATCTGAAAGAAAGAAAAAAAAGATTTTTAAATTCATCCCCTTTAGAGCTCCGCTACAGCCATAAAATGATTTATCTGTAAACCAGTTTCTTTACACACTTAAATACACTTTTTTAAAAGTGCACTTTGTAATACTGTTAAATTAAAAGGTTGCTCTAAAGTACATTTTACATCATTTTTTAATACTCTTTTGTTGCTCTTTAAAGAAGACATACTTAAGCACATGTAAAGTTTTTGATTATAATTTTAAGTGTAGTGTGTTATTTGATATTGCATTAGAAGTTAATACATTTAAAATGTACAAAATTGCAACTTCATCATTACAAATGTGTAATTACAAATATTTTTAATTGATGAAATACAGGTTTTAATGGAACATTTAAAATGTATTTCAGTTCACCATAAAAGTCAGTGCATTCAGCAGTACACTTTAACTATGTTTCAACGACAATAGCAGTAATTATGAAATTACAGTACATATAAAGATGTACTTAAGTGGGTTAAAAAAGCACTCTAATGTAATTGCATTTAATGTAAATTTTAAACTACATTAAATTGTCATTTAATTGAAATTAAGCATCTGACTATATTAAATTCTGTTCGCACTTAAGTACGTTCTTTTAAAGTGTATTATTTCCGTAATAATAACTCTTTGTAAAACTATGCTAATAAAAAGTGTAAAATTGTACTTCTGTTATCTGACAGTGAAACAAGATATTCAACTGTAGGCCAGGACTTTATGCATCATAAAATAATCGACACGTGAAAAATAAGTGTTACATATGAATGCAGTCTGGCGGTGGGAGGGAATGAAAAATAAGAGGGCTTGATGATATTAGCCGGAACGGAAACTTATTTGAGAGTTATCACGCTTGATGAAAGATTACAAAGACAAACTTTTGTTTTCTTTGGAATAACGTGTGCAGATGAACTGTTCACAATAAGGCCAGGAATGTTTACTGAGAAACTAAATACGATAGCTAATCGTTCAGACAGCGATTGTGCAAGTGTGTGTGGTTTTGTACACTCAGGAGCATCTGTAGTCCAGGTGTGCGTCAGTAATAAACCATTAGACACACAAACATGCCATCACGCTACAGTACTCATATTAAATGCTCCTCTCTCTTCACTATCTGTTCATCTCCATCCTTCTCGTCCTAATCCCTGTTTTCCCTTTCATCTCCCCTCTGCCACTCGCTCTCCTTAGCCTCCTTTTTTCACCCCCTTTCTGTTTTCCATTCCTCCTCCTCATTTCACTTTCTCCTCTGTCTCTCTCGCTCTCTCTCTCTCTCTCTTTCAGTAATTGGCACCATCTCTTTTCCTTAATTAAAGTGAAAGACTAATTGTAGCGCAGTGCTGGTCTTCTGTCATTTACCTTTGAGAGAAAGTGAGGATGTGTCTATAATTAAAGAGGTCTGAGTGCACTCAGGAAACACTCAAGGCATGATATCAGCTCAAGGTCACATACCACAGTGTGTGTTTTACAATAAAAAAAATCCTCTGCTAAAAATCTCAGCTGTTTTTCCTGATGAAAGATTACAAAGACAAACTTTTGTTTTCTTTGGAATAACGTGTGCAGATGAACTGTTCACAATAAGGCCAGGAATGTTTACTGAGAAACTAAATACGATAGCTAATCGTTCAGACAGCGATTTTGCAAGTGTGTGTGGTTTGGTTTTGTACACTCAGGAGCATCTGTAGTCCAGGTGTGCGTCAGTAATAAACCATTAGACACACAAACATGCCATCACGCTACAGTACTCATATTAAATGCTCCTCTCTCTTCACTATCTGTTCATCTCCATCCTTCTCGTCCTAATCCCTGTTTTCCCTTTCATCTCCCCTCTGCCACTCGCTCTCCTTAGCCTCCTTTTTTCACCCCCTTTCTGTTTTCCATTCCTCCTCCTCATTTCACTTTCTCCTCTGTCTCTCTCGCTCTCTCTCTCTCTCTCTTTCAGTAATTGGCACCATCTCTTTTCCTTAATTAAAGTGAAAGACTAATTGTAGCGCAGTGCTGGTCTTCTGTCATTTACCTTTGAGAGAAAGTGAGGATGTGTCTATAATTAAAGAGGTCTGAGTGCACTCAGGAAACACTCAAGGCATGATATCAGCTCAAGGTCACATACCACAGTGTGTGTTTTACAATAAAAAAAATCCTCTGCTAAAAATCTCAGCTGTTTTTCCAAGATAGCTATGAGATTAAATGGAGAGTAAATGGAGACTTTTGCTTAGCTCTTGGGAAAAATCGTAGTAATTTCATGAGATCGTCTTCAGCTTTGTTCACATCTCGCAAAATACCAATATCTGGAGACTTTGATTAGAACTTTGAGAAATTTCTAAAATGACTAAATGAGCTTGTTCTCTTATTTTATATCAGCAGCTTACTGTACTGTATATCAACAGTTGTCCCATTCGACTATAAAAATTGCTGTTTGAATGAATCATATTGAGAATTAAGTTTCCCGTACGTTGAAATGCAACCTCTGAGCAATACATTTTCCACTGAGCTTTTCTAGACACACACTCATGCAGAAGACAGACAGAAACGTGAAGCAGACAAACACTCATACTTTACCTGCAGAGGTGAGAAACGAATGAGACGCTCACACACTCGTCTAAACGCGCCGACGTGCTCAAACACAGAGTCACGTTCGCTATTATTCATATCATAGAAGTCAGGAGATATCAGACTATTGACTCTCACACGCAAGCTCACACACACACACACGTTGGGTTTCAAAGTTTTATGGGTTCATTCCATAGGCGTAATGGTTTTTATACTGTACAAACTGTATTTTCTATCCCCTTATCCTAACCCTACACCTAAACACACATAACTACAGGCATTTTTAGATTTTCAAAAAACGTCATTCTGGATAATTTATAAACTTGTTTCCTTATGGGGACCAAAAAAATGTCCTCATGATGTAGGGAATACCAGGTACACACAGACGCACTCACTCACTCACTCACTCACACACACTCACTCACACACACTCTCTCACTCTCTCACACACAGACGCACACACTCGCACACTCGCACACACTCACTCGCACACACTCACTCGCACACACTCACTCGCACGCTCTCACTTGCACACTCTCACTCGCTCACTCACTCACTCACACTCTCACTCACTCACACACTCTCTCTCACTCTCTCTCACACACACACACACACACTCGCACTCACTCACTCACTCACTCACTCACACACACTCTCTCACTCTCGCACACACACCCTCCCCCACGCGCACTAACTCCCTCACACACTCACTCTCTCACACACACACTCACTCACTCGCACTCACTCACTCACTCACTCACTCACACACTCACTCTCTCACACACACACTCACTCACTCGCACTCACTCACTCACTCACTCACTCACACACACGCTGTTCTTTGGAACTTTATATTCAACAAAGAATCTGGAATAAAATGCATCAAGGTTTCCACAAAAGGTTTCAGCAGCACAACTGTGTTCAACATTGATAATAATCAGAAATGTTTATTGAGCAGCAAATCGGCATATTATACTGATTTCTGAAGATCATGTGACACTGAAGACTGGAGGAATGATGCTGAAAATACAGCTGCACATCACAGAAATACATTACAGTTTAACAAATTCACATAGAATACAGTTCTTTCAAATTGTAATATTTCACAATATTACTGTCTATTGTATTTTTGATTGAACAAATGCAGCTATAGTGAGCATAAGAGACTTCTTTGAAAAACATTTTGAATAGTACTTTTGAGTAGTCGTGAACACACCTGGTCAAACTCTCGTCACAAAAGCCTCATGCTACCTTTTATTTCCTCACCCACTGGAGCATTATATTGCTCAGAAGTTGCTCTTTCAGAGCTCAGGAGAGATAACGGAGTGCACATTTCTCAGATCTTTTTCTTAAGACACAATTGTTGAACATACCTCAGATAACTTTGTAGAATTTTATGACAAATGTTCATATTAGAATTTCTGGTTTTTGATTGCAGACTTTGTATGTTGGCAAATCTGAGTGCAGTTTGAGACATTAAGATCTCTGAAACTCAACCCATGAGACAATCGGGGTCTTCTTCTCAAAAATCGACTTGAAGTCACTATTAGCTCTCCATTTGATCGCATTGCTTTCTATGAGACTCAGCTGAGATGTAAAAGAGTCTCACTTGTGATTGTGAATTTGCTGCAGGTTTCTCACTGACGTGCATTGAGGTGAGATTTCATGTTAGAGCCGTGCGGTATGGTGTATCTAAATGGAACCACTGCATTAAACGGGTCAAAAAAACAAAACAAGCAGGCTCGGACAGAAATTGCCCACCGGGAGCCTAATCCATCAGAACAGCAGCCGCTACTGATGATATCAGGCCAGAGACTCACGGGCAGATGTGTGTGTGTGTCTGTGTGCGTGTGTGTCAGGTGAGTGATAATCCTGTTGTCAACTTTGGAGTCTCGCTGTGTCTAACCTATTTTTTA
>NW_015505732.1:1482256-1522256 GCF_001515645.1 Sinocyclocheilus grahami
CTCACTCACACTCTCACTCACTCACACACACTCTCTCTCACTCACACTCTCACTCACTCACACACACTCTCTCTCACACACACACACACACACTCTCACTCACTCACTCACTCACACACACTCTCTCACTCACTCACTCACTCACTCACACACACGCTGTTCTTTGGAACTTTATATTCAACAAAGAATCTGGAATAAAATGCATCAAGGTTTCCACAAAAGGTTTCAGCAGCACAACTGTGTTCAACATTGATAATAATCAGAAATGTTTATTGAGCAGCAAATCGGCATATTATACTGATTTCTGAAGATCATGTGACACTGAAGACTGGAGGAATGATGCTGAAAATACAGCTGCACATCACAGAAATACATTACAGTTTAACAAATTCACATAGAATACAGTTCTTTCAAATTGTAATATTTCACAATATTACTGTCTATTGTATTTTTGATTGAACAAATGCAGCTATAGTGAGCATAAGAGACTTCTTTGAAAAACATTTTGAATAGTACTTTTGAGTAGTCGTGAACACACCTGGTCAAACTCTCGTCACAAAAGCCTCATGCTACCTTTTATTTCCTCACCCACTGGAGCATTATATTGCTCAGAAGTTGCTCTTTCAGAGCTCAGGAGAGATAACGGAGTGCACATTTCTCAGATCTTTTTCTTAAGACACAATTGTTGAACATACCTCAGATAACTTTGTAGAATTTTATGACAAATGTTCATATTAGAATTTCTGGTTTTTGATTGCAGACTTTGTATGTTGGCAAATCTGAGTGCAGTTTGAGACATTAAGATCTCTGAAACTCAACCCATGAGACAATCGGGGTCTTCTTCTCAAAAATCGACTTGAAGTCACTATTAGCTCTCCATTTGATCGCATTGCTTTCTATGAGACTCAGCTGAGATGTAAAAGAGTCTCACTTGTGATTGTGAATTTGCTGCAGGTTTCTCACTGACGTGCATTGAGGTGAGATTTCATGTTAGAGCCGTGCGGTATGGTGTATCTAAATGGAACCACTGCATTAAACGGGTCAAAAAAACAAAACAAGCAGGCTCGGACAGAAATTGCCCACCGGGAGCCTAATCCATCAGAACAGCAGCCGCTACTGATGATATCAGGCCAGAGACTCACGGGCAGATGTGTGTGTGTGTCTGTGTGCGTGTGTGTCAGGTGAGTGATAATCCTGTTGTCAACTTTGGAGTCTCGCTGTGTCTAACCTATTTTTTAAGGCGAGCCATAAGGAGAAACTTTTCCTGCCCCATTATAAGTTATGATAGAGTAGACGGCAGGATATGGACCACTGTAATTACATACAGGCCCACACACACACACACACACACACACCGTAACAGACCACAATCTATCACATCACACACCGTAGTCCTCAATAACCTGGTGTTCATACACGCACACTTCACGGATGAAGCACCAGGTCATATTTCATACCAACAACAAAAGTAAAAGAAAACCCCCCCCCGTTTTTTTTTTGTTTGTTTTTTGAACCATTTGGATTTATGCATTCAGAATTTTTACCCCCCCAATTATACAGTTTAAGTATAGTACAAAAATAGTACCATTAGTACCAAATACGATGAACTATAAAAACTAAATATAAATGTCAGTGTTAATTTGATATTACTATTATCATTTCTATTAATATTTTAAATTAACTTTTATTTTTATAAAATATTTACTGTTTTAATTTTATTTTCCGTTAAATTTTTTGTAATTTGATGTACTTTTGTATTTGTTTTTATTTGAAATATTACTTTTTATGTTGATTTTTTTTATTTTTTTTATTTTAGTTTAAGTTTTATGTATTTATGTATATTTATGTATTGAAATTTTACTGCTTAGAATTAAATTTGACTTAACAGTGATAACCCTGATTTATATTGCAGTAGTGAGTTTTTTAATATTAATATATGTAATGATAACAGGAACTATTTTTTGTATATTACACAAATGAGAGTTTGGGGCGAAAGTAATACATTTTTAGAAATGTCACAATGCAAAATAAAAAACAAAGCATGCTTCACATTTTTTATGCAACATATAATTTCTTGAATCTTTTATTGATTTGTGGGATGAATTATGAGCTGGGCATGTTCTCGACAGGTTTCATGAGATTCGCCCGTGTACGTGTGCGTGTGCATTTTAATGTAAACGAGCCTGTAATTAGTTTTTCCTCTGAACTCGGAGCAACACTCACAGTGGCAAATCACCGTCAGCTATCCGTCCTGTCTCATCCCTCTCTCCCTCTTTTTTTTGCCCTCTTCTCCAAAAGCTCCCACCCTGTGTCCTCCCTCGCCGGCACTCTTCCCCTCTCATCCCTCTTTCATCCTCTCCTCCGGCGTCCCGGGCGCCGCTCGCTTTGATTCTCCGAGCTGGATGGTGGTTATCAGCCGTCCGCAGCCTCTCGACATCAGAGGCGGGAGAGCGAGCGATAGAGGGAAGCGCCCAGAGATAAAGAGTGTGCTGGGGACATATGGAGTTATTGAGCAGAGAAATGGAGCCGGACGGATGGCAAGAAAGGAATGTGAAATCTGAAAGCAGGAAAAGCAAAAGTGATGGGGAGAATAATGAAAGCGAGAGGGAGAAATGTCTGCGTTAGGGAGGAGCGTGTGGAGGTGCCACTGAGTGAGAAAGAGCACATGCCAGTGTTCTCCCAGAGGCCCTGCGCGCTCAAATATGGGCTTTTGGTTATTATTTTGAATATTGATGCGATTCTGAGGTGAAAACCAGCAGCAGGAAGCTTCCAGTCTCCAAGACAAGTTCCGACCCAGATACATACAGAGACTCATCGGGTGTGTGTCTTGCAGTATGTATACTCTGTGCAGTATACTAGTCTTCTGTGCACACCATATACTTGGGTGAAATACTACACTTGCTGAATATACAACCAGAGCCTACTATTATATTACTACATACTATTAAATTTTTGTTAAAATGTCAAATTCGATTTTTTTATATATATTTTTAGTTTTTATTAAATGTGTAGTTTTAGTTATTTTAGCACTTCAACTAAACTAGACAAAAATATGATAAATACAATTATAGAAAAAGTTAGTTTTTTATAATTTATTTTATTTTAGATCATTTTAAAATGTAAATAATGCATTATAATTATTACATTTTAATTATGTAATTATGTTAAATAGTTCTTGCTATTTTAGTGCTTTGATTAAACTAAAATTAGAAAAGTTGCCTTGGCAACTAGATGAAATAAAATGTTATATATATTAGTATTTTATTTCAGATAATGTTTCTTTTATTTGAAGCAATGAAAAAGCTTTTTATGGTTTCAGTTTTCGTTAACAATTTTTTTTTTACTTATGCATTTACTCAAACTGCTAAGTTAACACATTTTTGCATAAAACTGGATTTAAAGTCAGCATAAAATGGAAATTCACCCTGTTTCACATCTGTTTTTTTATTAAACCTCACTGATATAGTCATCAATGCATGTTTATTACTATTATTATTTATTTATTTTTTCATTTGTTTTGACCTTGTAATTTTTTATCAAAATGTCATAACTGGATCTTCAGATGACTTCTTCAATCATTTAGTGATTAACATTAATCATTTATCGCTTAAACCCCGCCCCTTTCTTACAATCAACTGCAAGCTTGCTTTCAGACAATCAGCAGTCAATGGACAGAACTAAGTCCCCACCCTACATATTTTTTCTTTTGTAATAATCCGTTTTACTTCGATGTACATCACAATATGAAAGAAAAAGCTGTTGCTACTGCCATTTCAGCATGACCTTAAACGATTAATTTTACTCACACAATTAAACATTTAACATGATGTCATGTAGCAACAATGCAGCACACTAAAGTTTGAAGTTATTGACTGTTTTACATATTACACATTATAAAGTATATACAGCACAGTAAGTAATATCCATTCGGAACATATCCAGAGTTCTCCCTGCAGCCATATGTGCTTAAACAACATCTTTTTCTTCTTGCCATTGATGCTTTTCTGTGGTTTAAACCAACAGAAAGCTTCTAGACCCCAAGACAAGTCTCGACCCAGATACGTACCGACAGAAACGCATCGATTCCATCTCCGTATGCTAAACTCTAACACTCGTGGGAAAAGCACATGCAATAAAGGTGTTCCTCCTCAGAGACGAGGGTAAGAAAGGAGTTTGAACAAATAACGGCAGGAGAAAGAGAGAGAGGGGAATATATTCGGTGGTAGTATTTTTAGATCAAAGGATCTTTGTGATTGAAGCCGGTTTGAACCGTGCGGTGGCTTCGGGTGGTCACATGACCAGCGCGGCTCCCATAGCAAGAACCCCAGGCCAGATATGTGCGCAGAAGTCTGGAGGGGGTGACTGAATGAATGCCTGATTAAAACCCATCACCAGCATCAATAAGTAATGACCAACAGCCAGTTCAAGCAAAAATGCAATCAAGAGAGAGAGGGAGAGAGAGGAAATGGATGAAAGGAAGGATGCTCACTGGAAATTAAATGACCATCGTTCACCGCTGGGTTGAAACTCTATATAGTGATTTTGTATTGTCACTGTATATGTGTGCGAGTGTAAAATTAGGCTGTGCCCTTGTTCCCATGTCCGTCGGTTTCCTTGTGGGATACCGCAGCTACGCAAGTCGCTATGAGAGAGAAACACGCCCATAGCTTCCAGATTTGTTTTTGCTGGACATGATTTGATAACCAAACCATCGAACCTCTGGGAACTTCCCTTGCCCTCTGTGTGCTCGGAGGAAAAATGTCATTGCTCCGATGTTGCCGCGTCATATCGTGCTGAAAAAACGGCAGATCTGCATGAATTTCCGTGGGTTTGAATGGCCGCTGCTGCTTTTGTTAGTGGACCGGTAAAAACAAATGTTCTGGTGAAGCTGGTTGACTAAGGAAACCCTGCTGGTGAAGCCACACTAGTTAAAAAGCATCATGAGGACTACAGTTAAAATTACTTCTATACTATTACTGACTTCTATAGTATTTTTTTCCATACTTTGGAAGTCAAAGGGGACCAAGAACTGTTTGTTTACCCACATTCTTCAAACTATCTTCTATTTTAGGGTGAACTATCCCTTGAAGCATGTTAAAGAGAGATGGTTTCTTAAGTGCACTTAAGTGGTCTTTTACTGTATTAATATTATATTATCTGTAAGTACAGTTTTTTAAAATATACTTTTAATAAATAATACTTCAATAATACCTCAAGTTGTCCCAAACCTGTGTGAGTTTCTTTCTTCTGCTGAACACAAAGACGATATTTTGAAGAATGTTGGTAACCAGAGAGTTGACGGTAGCCATTGACTTCTACAGTATTTGTTTCCATACTTTGGAAGTCAATGGTTACTGTCAGCTGTTTGGTTACCAACATTCTTCAAAATATCTTCTTTTGTGTTCAACAGAAGAAAGAAAGTCCAGTTTTTTTTCTTGAACAAACCCATACTTTTAAGATGTGAAGTACACTTCAAACACACAATTAAGCACACGACAAGGCAATATTAAAGATTGTGATCTCATATTTTTTTGGTGATTTATCTATTTAGTTATTTTTAACACAACCCGCTCTCTCTATCTTGTGTGTGACAGAAGTCCTGATGAATACGAAGATGGAGACATCAGATCTGAAGTGGACGACAAACTCTCGCTCTAAACCTGAGGTGAGTCCAGCAGCTCCAGTGTCTGACCCTTACATGCCGAGCAAAACCTCAGTCAAAGCGTATGTTATTGCAACTGATTTCCTTCGTTTGTGCAGTGGGAGGAGATCAGTGGTCTAGATGAGGAGAACAACAGCGTGAGGACCTATCAGATCTGCCAAGCCGACGGCTCGTCCAGTCACTGGCTGCGCAGTAAGCTCATCGAGCGCCAAGAGGCATCGCAGGTGTACGTGGAGCTGCTCTTCACCATGATCGAATGCTCATCGCGGATCACGCACCACCGATCCTGCAAAGAGACCTTCAACCTTTACTACTACCAGAGCGACACGGATGACGCGACTGCAACCCACCCCGCGTGGATGGAGAACCCCTATACCAAGGTGCACACATGCAGACGATCATACACACTTGAATGCGCATGATAAATCGTATAAATGAGAGACGTTATTAACATGACTGAAAGGAACATTTGATAGATTTCAGTTTCAGTATCTAATTAACAAATCAATTTAGTCTCAAATGTTTCTCCTTCTGAGAAATCAAAAAGACACAAAGGTATGTAGACATACCTTTGTGAAAAAGAAGTACATTTAGCATACTTTTAAAAAGAGTTTACGGGAATGATATCTGTTAAAAGAATATACTTAAGTGCAAACCGTATCTAATGTTTTCGGACACTTAATTGCATGAAAATAATTTATAGAATAATATTAAATGCAACTAGCTGACCTTTAGAGTGCCTTTTTGACCCACTTCTTAAAGACTTAAGTACATCTCTTTATATAATTACTTCTATTGTCTTTGAAATATGCTGAATGTACTGACAAGCCTTTATGGTGAACTAAAATATACTTTAATGTCATTTCTGTTGAAAACTTGTATGTGAAGTATTTAAATATATTTGTGATTACACATAATGAAGTTGCAATTTAGTACATTTAAAACGTATTAACTTAATGTAATATTGAATAACAGGCTACAATTAAAATGATAATCAAGTACATTAAATGTGCTTTAGTATGTTAGTCAACACATCAAAGTAAGTGTACTGCTTTGTATGATGACAAGATTATTAAAACAATGATTTAAAATGTACTTTAAAGAAAAACTTTCTAAAAATTTGACATGAAGGTGTATTCTAAGTACACTTAAGTGACCTTTTATTTCATTAATATAATTTATCTGCAAGTACTTTTTATATATATATATATATATACTTTAAATATTTGAAGTGCATTGCAAATGCACATTCAGTGCAGTTAAGTGCACTTCTTAGGGTACTTAGAGAGTATAACCCTAAAATGACTGTAGATAGCACAGCACATAATTTGGGCTCGGGAGACTTTGATGAGAAATGTTTGAGATCACACTCTTGAGTACAGTTTGGGATATTATTGAAGTCTACAGAGGTGATGTGAGATCACATCCGCTTTCTCTCTATTTAATCTCAATCATGCATGTGTGGAAAACACTGAATATCTATGAGGTCAGTTCTCGTTTAGTCTCAATCGGAATGTAAAAGATCTCCTAAACAAGTGTTTACCGTATTTCTGCTTCCATTAGGTGGACACGGTGGCCGCGGACTTCCTGCTGCGCAAAGGTGGAGAGAAGAAGTTTAATGTCAAAACGCTGCGTTTGGGCCCTTTGACCAAACGTGGATTCTACTTGGCGTTCCAGGCCCAGGGCGCCTGCATGGCACTTCTATCTGTGCGCGTCTTCTTAAAGAAGTGTCCGGCTCTCACGTGCTCGCTATCCGTCTTCCCGGAGACAGTTCCGCGCTCGCTGGTCCAGGAGGCGGTGGGCCAGTGTGTGGCCAACGCAGAGCAGCCTGGACCCAATCCCAGATCGCCCAAGATGTTCTGCGGGGAAGATGGACAGTGGGTGGACCAGCCCACCACCACCTGCACTTGCCTGCCGGGCTTCGAGGCCAGCCATGGAGAACTGGAGTGTAGAGGTGAGTGAGAACACAACGGGCTTCTCTGAAGCCAAAAATCTAGCCAAATCTCAGTTCAGTTAAACCGTTCTTTGATGTATCTTATTTAAACATCACGGAATATGATTACACTCATTACGGCTGATTCTCTGCTCAGTGTATTGTGCTTCTATAATGTGTCACTATCTTGGAGTAGCATTTAGTTTGGGGTTTTATATTTTTTTGAAGAAAATCTCTTCTGCTCACCAAGCAGTGTGTTGATGTGATCATAAATACACAGTAAAATATTGCAAAATATTATTATAATTTAAAATAGCTGTTTTCTATTTTAATGTATTTCTGTGATGCGCAGCTGTATTTTCAGCATCATTCCTCCAGTCTTCAGTGTCACATAATCATCAGAAATCAGTATAATATGCTGATTATTATCAGTGCTGGAAACAGTTGTGCTGCCGAATATTTTTGTGGAAACCACAATGTGTTTTTCAGGATTCTTTGGTGAATAGAAAATTAAAGGTCCACCGAAGTGCCTTAACACATGCAGCGTTATGCTATGTGGTGACGTCATTTAAACTGAAACAGGAAGATGGGGCGGGGCATATCGAGCATCCCCGCCCACTTTTTAAATAGCCAATAGCTGCATTTGACAGCTTTTGACAGCCACAGTCTAATAGATTAGCCCTTTATTTTTCAATATGAAAACAGTGATTATAATTATGTTGAGGATGTCGTTTGAAAATTGTGTCATTTATGTCGGTGCAGGGCACCGGTGTTATCTCTTCTACTCGTTCTCGTGCTGTCTCTCTAACCGTTTCTCCTCCTAATCTGATCCAAATCGCTATAAAATATAGCATTCTGGGTAGAATTCAAATGGGGCTGATACATTTCGTGGTCTGCGCAACTCGTGCATGTGATCCGCTCCGTGATATCGTGTCTCTGGACCGGAGCAGACTGTGTGCGTGACACAACGTAAAACCAGACTCTTTCGACCCAATGGAAAGCATATTTACACTGTCTGAATAATTCCTTATTCCCCATATAGTGCACTACGTGCCATTCAGCGTACAGAAAATACTAATTCTGTGAACAAGTGACCTATTTCAGCCGCAGTTTCAGCGTCTATTTATAGTGTAGGGGGCGGGGCATTTCAGATTCTAGAGAGCATTTGATTGGACAAAGTTTGATGAGAAGCTGAAGTGCAGGGTGACGTCATCAAAACCGGAAGTGAGAGACATTTTGAATGCTTATATCTTATATCTTCTAAATACTTCTAAATATTTCATTTTTTTTTTCATTTTGATTTCATGTGGACTTTAAGAAAAAAAATTTATTTATTTAAAGCATTTATTTGAAATAGAAATTTATGTAACATGATACATATCTTTGAAAACATTTATTTAAAAATAATATATTAAATCTAAAAAATATATTACTGATCCCAAACTTTTGAACTGTAGTGTATTTGCTATTACCATCTGATAATGAAAAATGACAGAGCATTTTCAGTTTAACATCGTTTGTTAACTAACAGTGGCATTAATTATGTTGCAAGTAAATAGTTTCGTACAATCTGATTTAATAGTGAACCAAGATATAAAAATAAAGAATTCAGAGCTGGTCTTCCTTCCAGTTCGTCCCATAGGAGACTGAAGGTCAGGTTGAGCACATTGCATTGTGGAGACTCACAGTGTGCTCTGGTTGAATGATACACATTTTGTCAAATGTAGCTGGTCAACTGGGTTTTCCATGCATACGAAACACTTTCTTACTGTGCACCGTATGCAGCACACAGCAGTTCGCCATTCTGAGCATAAACTCCCATCTTTATAACTACTGTCACAAATGTATGAACCTAAGAGACTGTCGAATACTGAATATTTTGCATGCACACACACGCACACACACACGCATGCATGCACACACACACTCACACACAAACACGCACACACACATGCACGCACACGCACACACACACAAACAAACTCACACTCGCACACACACGCGCGCGCACACACTCACTCACTCACTCACTCGCTCACACACGCGCGCACACACACACACACACACTCACACACAAACACGCACACGCACACTTGCACACACACATGCACGCACACGCACACACACACAAACAAACTCACACTCGCACACACACGCGCGCGCACACACTCACTCACTCGCTCACACACGCGCGCACACACACACACACACACACTGATTTTCTACCTTCAAGAGTAAGTTTTGAGGACGTTTATACTGACAATGGCTACAACTCTCTGGCCTGATAAGAGGCCAGAGAGACCGTAAAGGACAGATGGGACTGAATTAGACAAAGTCTGTGCCACTTGAGAAGGAGGGAAAACACTGACTGAGTGTGAGAGGTGAGATGAAGGTCTCACAGAAAAGCCGTTTAAACTAGAGGAAGTGGAGACGCTCGCTGTGGAGAAATGAGGAGAGAGGATTACGGTGTAATTCATCAGTGTCCTACGGCTGGACACATTTTCACTCGCTATTACATTACAGTCCTGTGCATCCGGGGCGCATTTACATTTCTGCATTTGGCAGACACTTTTATCCAAAGCGACTGAAGCCGGCGCACACAGCTATATTGCCTTCTCAGATGAATTGCAGAAGCATGCTTTAATCAAAGGGCAAAATCACCAGTCTTTGATCGTTTAATGTGACATGCTGATAGATGACAGATGACAGATTAATTGCTTTTCTGATAAATGTTAGTCTTTAATGTGTCCGATATTTTGGGTCACAAGACCTTACGTGAGATTGCATTTATGTCTGCCATCTTTTGAAGAATGAGTAAGACCACAGTGACACAGACAAGGCATACACTTGCTTTAGAACGTTTAGGGTCGATAAGATTAAAAAATTGCGATGTTTCAGTGTTGTTGGAAGTCTCTTATGTTCACAAAGGCTGCATTAAAAACATTACTATTGTAAAATATTATTACAATTTAAAATAACCATTTTCTATGTGAATATATTGTAAAATGTAATTTTATTTCTGTGATCAAAGCTGTATTTTCAGCATCATTCCTCCAGTCTTCAGTGTCACATGATCTTCAGAAATCATTATAATATGCTGATTTGCTGCTCAATAAACATTTATTATTATTATCAATGTTGAAAACAGTCGTGCTGCTATATATACAGTATATATATATATATATATGTATGTATACAGATTCTTTGATGAATAGAAAGCTCAAAAGAACAACATTTATTTGAAATAAAAATATTGTGTAACATTATAAATGTCTTTACCTTCACTTTTTATTCATTTAATGTGTCCTTACTGAATAAAAGTATTATTTTTTTGTCAAAAAATACTGGCCCACGCTTTTGAAATAGTGTAAAGATATGCTTTTGATTATGGCAGAAAATAATTTCAATTTATGCAAATGTGTTTTCTTCACAAGCTGAGGCACATGTACATAAATGATTGAATTGTCATTGTTTCAAAAGTAGAACGTAAACACAAATATAACTTGTATTTGCATGAGACACTAACTGGAATTATTGTAATGCATAACTAAGTTCATCCGCCGAGAAAATAGTCTTCATTTAAAATGATGACACAGCTTCGTGCAAATAAAAAAAACCCAGGTTTGACTTCTATTGTAAGTTAATGACAGCAAACACGTTTTTCCTT
Organism: Sinocyclocheilus grahami; assembly: GCF_001515645.1. Lineage (NCBI taxonomy): Eukaryota > Metazoa > Chordata > Actinopteri > Cypriniformes > Cyprinidae > Sinocyclocheilus > Sinocyclocheilus grahami. The sequence goes on from NW_015505732.1 coordinate 1,493,519, forward strand.
CGCATTCACAGTGGTTTTCTGTGGTAATGGGCAGCATATGTTGCATGCGTGTAGGTCTAGCTTAAGTTGACCGGGAAAAGGATTTAACCGGGAAAATTAATTTAAGGACACGACTGATCTATTTAATTAAAGTAATCACGTCTCTCAGTGGAGTGGATCAGTCCAAATCCTCCCAGTTTTCAAAAATGACTTCAGCTCTTTAATGAAGTTTCTTGCGTTGGGTGGGGTGTTAAAGCCTATACTCATCTGTTAAACACTGCAGCTGTGCTTTCTGTGGGCGTGAACCCCTGGAGTTCACACACACACACACACACACACACTCACTCTATGACTTACTCAGCATTCATCCACTCAAACAAGCTACATCTGCTGTTCATCCCTTTCTTTCACACACCCACACACACAAAGGCAGTGCAAAGCCATAATAGTGGCGCCTGCAGGCAGGGATGTGTCCAGTACAAAGGCACTCTAATGACATGACCAATTAGGTATGAGCAGAGAGAAAAAGAGAAAGAACGGAATAAAAGAGAGAATACTGGAGTTTTTTGGGCAGGTGAAAGGCTGAACGTAGAGTGTGTGGTCACGGGGTCACAGGTGAAGGACTGTGAGGACAGACGAGATGTGTGTGTGTGTGTGTGTGTGTGTGGTGAACGGTACTAATGACTCTAATTAACCACATGCAGATTCACACATGTACAATCTCTTCTTGTCAATTGTGAAAATACTGCGGTTGAGTCAGTGATGTTATGGCACAGTATAAAAGTTTGGGGTCGGTGAGATTTTTAAATGTTTTTGAAAGAAGTCTCTTCTGCTCACCAAAGCTGCATTTATTGGATAAAAAATACAGTAAAAACAGTAATATTATGAAATATTTGTACCTTTTAAAATAACTGTTTTCTATTTTAAACTGTAATTTATTTCTGTGATCAAAGCTGTATTTTCAGCATCATTACTCCAGTCTTCAGTGTCACATGATCTTCAGAAATCAGTATAATATGCTGATTCGCTGCTCGAGAAACATTTCTGATTATTATCAGGTGAAGGACTGTGAGGACAGACGAGATGTGTGTGTGTGTGTGTGTGTGTGGTGAACGGTACTAATGACTCTAATTAACCACATGCAGATTCACACATGTACAATCTCTTCTTGTCAATTGTGAATATACTGCGGTTGAGTCAGTGATGTTATGGCTGAATGTATGTATTGTTATTTTTTTATTAATTTAATGCATCTTTGCTCTCTCTCTCTCTCTCTCTCTCTCTCTCTCTCTCTCTCTCAACTGTAATTTATTTCTGTGATCAAAGCTGTATTTTCAGCATCATTACTCCAGTCTTCAGTGTCACATGATCTTCAGAAATCAGTATAATATGCTGATTCGCTGCTCGAGAAACATTTCTGATTATTATCAATGTTAAAAACATTGTTCTTTGATAAATAGAAAGTTTAAAAGAACAGCATTTATTTGAAACCGAAATCTTTTGTAACATTATGAATGTATGTATTGTTATTTTTTTATTAATTTAATGCATCTTTGCTCTCTCTCTCTCTCTCTCTCTCTCTCTCTCTCTCTCTCTATCTATATAGTGTAGTAGTGTTTTATGTTAACTTAAAGCCTTTATGTATAATGCATTATACAGGTATTCATAATGTACATTGTAATGCATTATATCTTTCCATAAATAATTGTAACCAAAGTTAAATGCATTATAATATCGGAAGGTTTGTTTTCATGTGTTTTCATGCATTATAATTTCTAAAGGTGTAACAATGAATAGATTAAGTATTATAATGCATTATAACTGTGGTTCATGAGATCATGCGATGCATTGTAAGGTGCATTAAAACTCCTTTTATAATGTATTATATATAAAGGCTTTAAGTAAAGTGTTATCTGTTTTTTCAATAATCGCATTATGAGTGTCTGTCATCTAGATTTGGGCGTTCTAGAAGATCATGTGCTCTGAATGTGTGTGTCTCGAAACCCAATTAATAAATCGTATACTTAACACATTGTGTATGTAATGAAGGGAAGGAATGAAGAAAGATAAGGATCGTACCTGACGCTGCTCTGAGCGCGTTCTGAGATCACACTCGTATATCGATGTAATTGTCTTTTAGCATCGACTGGGTTGCCAGCAGCACTCGCAGGACCACCCAGAAAGCTTGCAAAAAAGTAATGGTTCTCCAGGCAGTTTAACAAGAAAATTAGCTTTAGTTATAGCATTCAGTGAAGGTTTGAAATAAATGAGGAGAAGAGTTGTGAAAACAATAACATACCACAATCACAGACATTCCTATCTGGACAAGATTAGTTTTCTCTGAGGACCCTCTAGAAAGAAAAAAACGCAAGTAATTTGTTCAGTAATTTTTTTCCCCCCCGAGGTTGTGCGAGAAAAACGTTCAATTTGGATGGGATTCAAATCGGTGTGTGTCTATAAAACACAAATTTGCCTTGAGCAAAGGTACTCAGAAGTTAGATGCATTAATGTTCGGCACGATTTCAGGTCAGTACGATTAAAAAATAAATAAAAATGAGCTTTTTATTAATATATTTTATTATTAAATTGATGAGAAGTGACTAAAGACATGTCACTTTTCAAATAAATGCTGTTCTTTTGAACTTTCAATTCATCAAAGATTCCTGAAAAAATGCATAAAAATATTTGGCAGCACAACTTTTTTCAGCATCTATAAAAATCAGTTTCTTGAGCAGAAAATCAGCATATTAAAATGATTTCTGAAGGGTCATGCTGAAAATTCAGCATTGATCACAGCAATAAATTACATTTTACGGCATATTCAGATAGAAAACTATTTTAAATTATTGGAATAATATTTCACAATATTACTGTTTGTACTGTATTTTTAATCAAACTAATACAGCTTTGGTGAGCAGAAGGGACTTCTTTCAAAATAAAAAAAACACACACATTGTACCGACCCCAAACCTTTAAATGGTAGTGTACCATTTTGTTTAAAAATGGTATAGATTCATAATTGATACATTTCAAAATCTGTCCATCCGTAGTACACCACCTCAACACGAGACACTGGTGTAGATGTCAACAGTAATAGCATCTTTGTGTCTGTAAAACCACCAGAGGGCCGAAGGTCTTTATCCTTCAGCGAGTAGACATTCATTCACAGACATTCATTATGGAAACGTTTCACGCACACACAAACCAGTGTAAAGTTGCTTTAACTAGGAGGATAATTCAGACCACGTTTTGGTCGGAGTGAAACTGATGCTAATTAAATCCAGATGTGTTTCTATCAATACGAGGGATGTGGAGAACTGATTATGAAATTAAACTGGTCAGGCAAACTCGTCTGTAAGCCCGTCTGTTCCTGTCTCATGAGACTATGCATTGCTCGTTCATACGTGTGTGTGTGTGTGTGTGTAGTGTTGTGAGTACATGTCAAGACAGCTACTAAAGTTTCTTGGGTAACCTGAATGCGTGTGGGTTTTTCTGCTGAAAGTGTGTGTTTGTGTCAGTCGCGAGACTATAATTAAGTGATTGAGTGGCTAAACATGTAGAAGAGCATGATCATATTTCATATCATACAGCGGACTTTACCACACAGAGATTCAGAAGCGGTTTCAAGCCTGAATCAAACCAGCATCAACTGAAATAGACACCGGCAAATGTTTGGATTTGTTGTCGAAATGATTGTTTAAATGTTGACGCAAAAGGACAAATGAGGTTTGTGCTTAAGATGGCAAGTGTGTGTGTGTGTGTGTGTGTGGGGGGGGGGGGGTTATTTGATGGGAAAGTGTGTTTGTTTAATACATGATAACACAGCACTCATTCCCACACAACCTGTTGTTTCTCTGTTGGACTGAAAAGACTATGGTGGTCCAGACTGGTTAGTGCTGGTTTAGCTAGCAAACTAGAAGAGTCATCTGAAAATGAATGGGTTAAAGTTTGAGGTTAGTAAGATTTTTTACAACTGCATTAGATTGCATATTTTTGTCTTTTCCTCCTTGCATATGAGCTCCATATTCTCACCATATCATACTATATGAGTTATAATGAGCCTGATGTATCAAATATAATGCTTTAAAAAAAACCATGCAAATAAACATTTCCATTTCAAAAAAGTAGATTTTTTTTTAGATGTCAGGCTTTATAGGGTTAAACTCCCCTCTCTCTGACTTCCTTTAACCCCGTATTAGTCTGCTTTCCCTCCTCTTTTCATTTCCTTGTGATCTACATTGAATACTACATTGGTTTTTATGTTGCATTCTGGGTATTACAGACGTGTCATCCAGTTGAATCAAACGTCCTGTGTTTGTCGTCCTGTTCAGGTCCGCCCTCGTCCCCGCGCAGCCCTGTTCCCCAGGTCAATGACACCTCTCTCACGCTGGAATGGAGCGAACCGTTAGACAGCGGGGGCCGATCGGACCTCACCTACAGTGTGGAGTGTCGAATGTGCCCGGCCCCCAGGGGCCCCTGCGCCCCTTGCGGGGATGGTGTGAATTACCGGCCGTCCCAGACTGGGATCCAGGGCCGGCGCGCGAGCATCTGGGGTCTCCGACCTCACACCACCTACAGCTTTACCGTGATGGCCCTCAACGGGGTCTCTCCTCTGAGTCAGCAGGGGCCCGCGGGGGAGACCATCAACATCACCACCAGCCCCAACGGTGAGACACAGAGAGACAGCGAAGGTGCACATGATTGAATGCTGTTGTTTTAGTTGAGTGTTAATTGCTTGTGTGTGTGTGTGTGTGTGTGTGTGTGTGTGTGTGTGTGTGTGTGTAGTTCCTGTACTGGTGTCGGGTTTGAGGAAGATCACAGCCACAGAATCCAGCCTGACGCTGCACTGGAACACACCGACCCAATCACACTACAGGATCCTCCAGTACCAGCTACGCTACTGTGAGAAGGTAAATACTACACCATACTAGAAGTGCGCTTAAGTGTTTTCGGTGTGCACTTGTAGTGAACTTTAATTCTTTTAAGTATATTTTTAATAAACTGTATTGCAGATAATATATTATTAATGGAATAAAAGGCCACTTAAGCGTACTTAAAGAGAGACGTTTCTTAACACACTTAAGTAGACTTCACTTTGTAATTATGCCAAATAAAAATTTTATTTTAAAGTGCATTTGAAATCATTGTTTTCATAATATTTTGCCGTGCACTTATTTTGATGTGTTGACTACACTTAATTATAATTTTTACCTTAATGTGTTTGATGCTACATTTAAAGTTAATATATTTTAAATGTACTAAATTGCAGCTTCATTACAAATATGTAAATACAAATATATTTTAATACAGGACATGCAAGTTTCAATAGGAATAATATTAAAGTATATTTTAGTTTACCACAAATGCTACTGTGAGAAGAAAACTACTACTACATAAAAACTACTATACTAGTCTATACTACACCATATTTGAAGTGCACTTAATTGTATTGAATGTGCACTTGTAGTGCATTTCAAATATTTAAAAAAAATCTATATTCTTATCTTATATATTTTATAAGAAATCTAAAAATCTTTAAAAAGTACACTTTAAAAAAAAGTTTAGAAACTTAAAATAAACTTAAAATTTTAAGAAACTTTTTTTTTTTAAGTGTCAAATTAAATTACATTTTAAATCATTGTTTTAATAATTGTGTGGTGCTTTAAAGAAGTGCACGTATTTTGATATGTTGACTAACACACTAAAGCACATGTAAAACACTTGATTATTATTTTAACTCTGGTGTGTTATTCGATATAACATTTAAAGTTAATATATTTAAAATGAACTAAATTGCAACGTCTTTATTACAAATGTGTACTTACAAATATATTTAAATGCAAGTTTCTATAGAAATGGCATTAAAGGATATTTTAGTTTGCCACAAATGCTTGTCCCTGCAAAGACAAGGAAATGTGCATATAAAGATGTACTGAAGTGGGTCAAAAAGCACTCTTAAAGGGTTAGTTCACCCAAAAATGAAAATTAGCTTGTGTTTTACTCACCCCTGAAGCATCCTAGGTGTATATGACTTTCTTCTTTCAGACGAATCCAGTCGGAGTTATATTAAAAATTGTCCTGGCTCTTCCAAGCTCTATCATTGCAGTCAGCGGGTGTTGCAGTGCTTCAGTCCACAAGTCGTCAAATAAAGCTCGCGCATTCATAATAAAATGTGCTTCACACGGCTCCGGGGGATGAATGAAGGCCTTCTGTAGCGAATCCATGAGTTTTTGTAAGAAAAATATCCATATTTAAACGTAATAAACACTTTTCTCTCACTTCCGGTATCTGGTGGAAGGTGTATGACGTATGCGCAGCGCGCGCGCCTCTGAGAAATGCTAGTCTCGCGAGTTTGTTTAATAGGAGCAAAGGAAGCAAAGTTTCCTTACTTTAGCAAAGGAAAACCAGTCTCCTCTTGGTTTATATCGAAATCCTCCGAGATTTTTCTTTGCAAATCTTCGGTTTGTACTTCTAATTCATTTTATTGTCTCTCCGCGTTCGTCACTAATCACGCAACGCCGACGTGCTATGACATCCGCCGGCACGGCTTCCGCGTATGACAGTTGGTGGAAGTGATATAAAAGTGTTTATTACTTTTGAAATATGGATATTTTTCTTACAAAAACTCATGGATTCACTACAGAAGGCCTTTATTCATCCCCCGGAGCCGTGTGAAGCATGTTTTATTATGAATGCGCGAGCTTTATTTGACTTCTTGTGGACTGAAGCACTGCAACACCCGCTGACTGCAATGATAGAGCTTGGAAGAGCCAGGACAATTTTTAATATAACTCCGACTGGATTCGTCTGAAAGAAGAAAGTCATATACACCTAGGATGCTTCGAGGGTGAGTAAAACACAAGCCAATTTTCCATTTTGGGTGAACTAACCCTTTAAGGTCAGCTAATTGCATTTAATAAAAATGTAAACCATAATGCAATTCATTTAAGTGCTTTTACTTATGCTCGTCACGTCTTTTACTTGCACTCAAGACGTCTCACACTGGTTTCAAAGAGCACACAGCATTTACTCAGAATAATGTGATTTCTCATTGTTTTTATACCTCCGTTTTCTCTGCCCTCTCCTCTATTTTTATGACCTCTCCCTGTTTCTCTGTCTCCATTCGACTAAGTATCGACTAAACGATTTTAATGGAAGATATTGGTGTCTGTGTTCCTTTGACAGGAGCGCGGCTCTGAGGAGAACGCCTGTCATTATATGGAGAGCAATATCAACGAGGTGGTGTTGAGTGATCTGCGCAGGGCGACGCAGTATGAGGTTCAGGTCCGCGCTCGCACCTTGGCCGGCTACGGCAGCTTCAGTCAGGCTGTCGTCTTTCGGACCCTTCCTGACGGTAAGAAAAGCTCTAGTCGGAGGCGTCAGCTCAGTGTTGTGGTCGTTTATTAGTGCCCAACTTTTTGTTCCCTAGAGTTTTGTTTGAGAAGGCGGTTTATTGATTTTTTTTTCCCTCCTTGTGTAGATCGAAGCCATTTTTATTTTTTTATTATTTTTATTTTTTAGATTGTATCGCACCTTTTTCTGTTTTTAACCCATCTCTCTCTCACTCTGGCTGTGTGCCTCTCTCTGTTTCCCTAGAAGATGATTCCTCGTCTCCGCTGCTTGTTACCGGGATCCTTATAGCCATGGGCATGCTGCTCCTCATCATCGTCATTGCTGCTGCGATCTACTGTATAAGGTACAACAAGAGACCAACAAGAAAAAGAGAGTGTGAGGTTGTTATAATTGGGCCTGTGTGGAAACTGTGAGTGCAGAAAGCTCAGGAGATTTCCACAGAATTGAACAGCCGTCATTCACTCGTGCCCTGTCCACTGCATGTTTGCTTATTAAATATTTAGGCTATTTTTAATAATGCTTTCAGCAACCACTAAAACTAGAAATGTCAGCAGAGTCGAACACATATAGTTGAATGTGCTGTTTTCAATGTTGAGATACTTTGTCTTATCCTGGGATAATGAGAGGCAACTGTAAGCTCTTTGTAGGTTAATGACCTGAACACTGACTTTGTGACACTTTCACATCATTGCATTCAAACATTTATTGTGTCATCTGGCTCAATTAATAGTATGGTTTTAGCACTACCTGTTTTATTGAGTAATGCATGAGTTTGGGAAACCTGTTTGGAAATAGTCATTCTTTTTGCACGAATGACCAGTGTTGATATTGTTAACTAAAACTAAAACCAGGGTTATTATCGTTAACTAAAACTTTTCAAAAACAAAACAAAAATTGTTACTTGAAATAAAATTAACATTAAATGAAATAAAAACAAAATGTAAAAACTCAAACATATTATTATTATTATTAAACATTTATTTTAGCTAGCTGCCAAAGCAACATTTCTCATGTTTGTAAAGTACTGAAATAACTACAACTAAATAAACTAAAACTAAAATCTAATAAAAACTATATAAATATATTAGAAAAACTAATACAAATGACAACAACAAACAAAAATACTGAAACTTGAACTAAAATTTAAACGAAAACAGAAAATATTAAAATAAAATACAATTTAAAATATTAGCAAAAACTATAATAGTATATTAATGATACTAAAATAACACTGACTAAACGATTAGAAATCATTTCCTGCAATTAAAATAATAAAAATAAAATATAAACATTTGATTAAAAGAAACTTAAAAATCTTTTTAAAAAAATGGAAATGTTGCCTTGGCAGTTAGCTGAAATAAAATAATTTTAAGTAGAAATACTAAAATTGCTGAAACTAAAACTGAAATAAACATATTAAGCTACAGTATATATATATATATATTCTGGTAATTCTGTGTGGACCTAATTAAATGGAATATCTAGAAGTGACAATGACTTAATTTGCCTCTAGCCCTTTGTACACCAGCCTGTTTGAGCCGAAAGACCTAATGTACATTTCCAAAGTGATCGGGCTGTCCTAACAGTTATTTCAGCTTCATGAATTTGTGGGAATTGAGAGAGAGAGAGGAGAGAGTAGAAAGGGGAAGTGGAGACAGGATACAGTTTTCCCACCCCAGTCTCCACAGGCCAAATCAGCAGAACAATAGTCGTGACCCTGGGGTAACACACACACACACACTCACACACTCACTCACACACACTCACACACACACACACACACACACACACACTTCTTTAAGCGCAAGTGTACCTACACAATGAACAAACTTTTTTACATTCTTACACTCCAGTGGACACTCAGACTCAGATTGCTGATAAATGGGATGTATGTATGGCCACGTATGCACAGCTAAGATTACAGGAGCGTGCCTGTTTAGTGGTTTACATATATCGTTCACATTTGCACACATTACATATACAAACTTTGACACCCAGTTAAACGGAGAGTCCCTACAATCAATCTCACACACACACACACACACACACACTCACTGGAAGCCTCCGGTCCAGACCTGCCATCAGCAGTGGGTGGGACAAACACAGCTATTTTAGTCCTGGGAAATCAGGGAGAAAGATAGATGTGGAAAAAATGTGTTGCTATTTAAAAGCACTGATGTTCTCAGTCATGTTTTCATCTAAAATATTAACTTTTGTTTTAGATGTTTCTCCTAAAATGCCTTAATATAAAAAAAAACACTGAAGTCCCCCTTCTCCTTTTAACCTTAAGTCACAAACAAGTGAGGTCCTCTGAATACAGTTTAGGGTCATAAGCAAGTGTCCACAAGTCCAAAGCACAAAGAAGGAACGAGAAGGACATTCAGTGAAAAGGGAGAGAAGAAAATAACAAGAATGACAAGGAGAACGGGCTTGAACAACCTGAGTAATTTAAGACGGCGTTAGAGTATAATACACGATGAGACGGTCTGAATAAGGCATAGGAGCCTGAGGTGAGAAACAGAGACACAAGAAGAGGAAGAATGGGGTGGAGAAAGGGATTTTGTGTGCATTCAGTTCATTCTTTGCTCAGAGTAATATGACCGCACAGGACAAAAACAAACATGAAACAAAACAAGCATAAAGCCTCACACTGTGCCCAGAACAGGCATGACACAACAGGCTTCCAGTGTCAAGGATTTTTCCAGCCTTGCTAAAAAACTACAGATTGCACACAAAGTTTAAAGAAAACCTGACTCCCAATTGATGCAATCTGACATTAGCATGTGGCTAAGCTAACAACACAATCCTCACATGGAATACACAATGATTGGGTAATGCATTTTACTATTGAACCAAATGCTTTTAGAATTAACATTTCTTAACTAATCAGCCATTTTTATGAAGCTTTTTCACAGTTTTACATGCGATCCATGCAGTCAATAGGGAACAGGGGACGTTCACACCAATGTAACATTTTTTTTAAAAGTTATATATGTTAAAATGTTCTTAAAGTAATGTTTATGGACCATTCTTATAACTTTATGCTAATCAATCACAGAGAGCGTTCGCTCATTCAAACAGGGCTGCGTTTCCCAAAAGTATCATAAGAAACCATTGACGCTTTTGGGAACGGCAGCCCAGAACAATGAGGACAGAAAAAAAACATTTGTTTGAGATATTTCACAATAAACAAATTGAAATTGTAGCCTACATAATTGGTGCAATTGCATTTATTTAGATTGAACATTAAAAGTTCATATTGATCATGTTCTAATCTGTAATGTTAATATAAATAATGCACTGTCAGAATAAGCGGTTGCATTTTATGCCTGCACCAGTCTGTCACTGGCAGTCCATTATGGAAATGAACCATGGTTTTACTAAAGTGACCGTAGTTCAACTATACTATTTGTAGATTTCAACAGTAAGCATTATTTTAACCACGTATAAACAAAAATATAACTTAAATTGCAATTAAGGCATATTGAATGTTAAAATGCATTTCAAATATAGTTAAGTGGGTATCATTACCCATTTTACTCTTAGAAATTTAATAATTTAATAATTTAAAAGTTCGGTTTAGAAGTATCGTATTGGTATCGGTATTGCCGATACTGGCCTTTAAAAGTATCGGTATCATATCGAAAACAAAATAAGTGGTATCTTCCATCCTTAGCGAGACCCAACAGCAGTACATTGGGTTTGGCATTTCTCCCATTAAACCTGATGGTGTAAAGCCACTAAGGATATAGATGCTGGTGAGCTAGTGCTCCAACCTGGTTTAATAACTAGCTTAACCAGCAAGACTTCCATGGTCAGTCAGCCAAAAAGTCCTTGCTAAGTGGCCAACAACACGGTCAACCTGCTAGACGAGCATCAAACCAGCACTTGGTGATTTGGGATGTGGAAACAGACTAATTGAACTGAAGAGCATCACACGTTAAGTCAAACGTTAACTCACTCAGCTGTGAAATGACTAATAGCTTGAAGCCTCTGCTGTGGGTTTTTCCCTAGTCCTGAAAATGGCCATTAATATCTAGAAAGCTTAAATGTGAATATGCATGTTAGACTGCTCTTGCACACGTTGTGTGATGTTCACCAGTGTTTGGCATTGAAAGAAGTTTAGATCTCGCAGCAGACATTGACATCAACTATCCGTTTTCTGTTCACAGGAAGCAAAGTCATTTCAAAGATGCAGAAACGAGTGACAAAAATGGCCAGTATCTCATGGGTCACGGTGAGCGCAGAAACACACACACACGGCATCTTACTGTAATTATGCATTCCGGTTAAGTTGTGGGTTTTTTGATTAATGGAGTAACTGACATTTTTCCCTCTAAGGAGTGAAAGTTTACATCGATCCATTCACTTACGAAGACCCTAATGAGGCCGTGAGAGAGTTTGCTAAGGAGATTGATGTCTCGTGTGTCAAAATCGAGGAGGTTATCGGGGCAGGTAAGACTTACTCGCTCACAGACTTTCTTCTGTGTTTTATAACACATTATAAGGGTATTCTTAAGGCATTATAATGAATGCATAATGCATTATAAAAATAAACTTCGAATATGTTGTTTCATGTCAACATAATGACAATAACTTATTTGTGGTTATAACTTTTATGAGTATGATTATTTATAACACACAATAAATTTACAGTGCATTATAAGTCTCATATCTTGACATTTATTTATTTAAGATCTGCACAGTATCTTACTGATATTACAATAAATATAGTTCAAATCAAATGTGCCATATTACACATTCAGATATCTGATCTTATGGCTGTATAAGAAAAAAAAAAATTATTATTATAGTTGTTATTATTTATAAGTGGTCTTTGTCTGCTTTAAGTAAAGTAACAAGTTAACAATGGCAAGATATGATACTTATAATACATTATAACTATGAGAAATATAATCCATTGTAAGTTAAGTGGATGCATTGTGTTCATTGTTTATTATAAATCATCATAATCTTAAAAGCTATAACCACAAATAAGACATTCAGATATCTGATCTTATGGCTGTATAAGAAAAAAATAATTATTATTGTTGTTATTATTTATAAGTGGTCTTTGTCTGCTTTAAGTAGAGTAACGAGTTAACAATGGCAAGATATGAAACTTATAATACATTATAACTATGAGAAATATAATCCATTGTAAGTTAAGTGGATGCATTGTGTTCATTGTTTATTATAAATCATCATAATCTTAAAAGCTATAACCACAAATAAGTAAATATTGTAATGCATTAAAATGGTTGTTGTTATGATTACTTATGAGATGATACAACATACTGTATAATACTTTTTTAAAATGTATTAATAATGCTCTTATAAGGTATTATAAATACAGGCTTCGTAGAAAGTGTTAGCTTTTCTTCTACTGGACATATTTCCATTTCAGATATTAAAGTCAAGTATTTGGTTTCAGTCATTTGAAAGATATAATAAAAGCGTAATATTGTGAACTCCAGTCTTAATGTGCATTCAAGTCACGTTATTATTTATGTAATGCTTTATAGAATACAGAGTTTCAAAGCAATAACAGTAAAAATGCATACATTTCAGCTGTTAAGCAGTCGTTTGAACTAAATTGCTGAATTATATTATATTGAATTATATTGCTGAATAATGTTGTTTCAGTTCAGTTTAATAACTGTTGCAAAGTTCATCAGTTATGCCAGTTTCAGCAGAAATATTCAGCTCAATTTAGTTCAGTGTTGTTTCATTTCAGTTCAACTGCGTCAATGTTGCAAATTTCATCAATTGTGACCCTGCCTGTGAAAACCCAGCTAATGTCGTTTTTTTTGTGATTTATTGTTTTCTACATAAAATCATCCTTCATAAAGATGTAGAACATTCTGTGAAAATATAACCTTTATATCTTTAATATTGACTGAGTAGGACCATGTCAAAGATTGAAATCAGTGTGAAATTAATGGTCGAAATCAAACTTTGATGGTTTACGATTTTGAGACTTTAGCCTGGATTTCACAGACAGGGTCACAATTATTAAACAAGTTTAATATAGTTATGAGATTTCACAAAAATAGACACCAAGCAACCCCCCAAAAAAGTCTTGTTTTGTTACTCATGGCTTATTACAGTCACAACTGTTGTTAGGACTAAAAAATGATTTGGATGAAAAGATTCCCAAAAGCTGAGTCCCTTGTTTTGCCGTTCTCAGGCGAGTTTGGAGAAGTGTGTCGTGGACGGCTGAGGATTCCGGGTAAGAAGGAGAACTACGTTGCCATTAAGACTCTTAAGGGTGGATACACAGACAAGCAAAGGCGGGACTTTCTGTCCGAGGCCTCAATCATGGGCCAGTTCCAGCACCCCAACATCATCCACATGGAAGGCATAATAACAGCCAGCTGCCCCGTCATGATCCTCACCGAGTTCATGGAGAACGGAGCTCTGGACTCCTTCCTGAGAGTGAGTATGCGCTGATCTCACTGGCTCTCGTGCACGAGGACTAGGGTGACCAGACGCCTCGTTTTTCCCGGGACAGTCCCGTATTTCAGCTCTATTTTTAGTGTCCTGACTTATTTTGAAAAAAATCATGTTTTGTCCCGTATTTCAACATTTCTTTAAGACTGGGTGATCAGGGCAAGTAGTAGAAGTCTTGTCACACGAGAACAGCCTAATCAAAGGTAACCAAGCTTGTCGTAGAACATAATTACCATCCAATCACGATTCGTTATCGATTAACATGCAGTAAGTGAAGACGGGACAGAATCACGCTGAATAGCACGACAGAATGTCTCTTGGCCGCGCGTCTGCGTGATCCCAGTTCTGCAATCAGTTCTCCTTGCGCCTTAATTGTCAAATACACACACAGCTGTCAAAATCTCCATCGTGTGGAGTATCTCATGTAAATACAGTCGCTTATGGCTTAAGTGAACGTAAACAGGTAAACACCGGATATGTGTCAGTATATTACATTCATTCAGTCTTAAAGGGACAGCAGCATATATATATATATAATTTTGATATCATGAAATAAATGATAACGAGGACCGTCTGACACAGATCTTTCTTTTTCTCTAGCTCAACGACGGCCAGTTCACTCCGATACAGTTAGTCGGGATGCTGCGCGGCATCGCGTCGGGAATGAAATATCTCTCGGAAATGAGCTACGTGCATCGTGATCTTGCCGCACGGAACATTCTTGTCAACAGTAACCTGGTCTGCAAGGTGTCCGACTTCGGTCTGTCGAGATTCCTGCAGGAGAATTCATCTGATCCTACCTACACCAGCTCACTGGTACGCAATGAGAAGTACTTCACATGAACTCAGTATTATAGGGGGGAAACAATGCAACCGAGCATGTCTAGCAATGCAAGCGTCATGATTTATCCCGAAATGCCTTTTTTAGGGCGGAAAAATTCCGATTCGTTGGACGGCACCCGAGGCCATTGCTTTCCGTAAATTCACCTCCGCGTCAGATGTGTGGAGTTACGGCATCGTCATGTGGGAAGTGATGTCGTTCGGAGAGCGGCCGTACTGGGACATGAGCAACCAGGATGTAGGTGTTTGCATGTTTGACATTTTATTGTGATTGCATTTTGTTTTACATTAAGTTTAACTTTAAATGAAATCAGAGATGCAGTAGAAATCTTGTCCAGATGGTTATTTTTGTTATGGACAATAGCCGAAATGTTTGCAGATATTGCTTTCCGTTACACTATTGTTCAAAAGTGTGGTGCCAATAAAATTGTTGTTGTTGTTGAAGAAATTAATACTTTTACTCAGCAAGGTTGCATTGATCAAAAGTGACAGTAAAGACATTTTTAATCTTACAAAAGAATATAATTTTTTCTGTTCATCAAACAATCCTGGGAAAAAAATGCATCACGGTTTTCGCAAAAATATTGTGCAGCACAAGTGTTTTCAACATTGATAATAATCAGAAATGTTTCTTGATCAGCAAATTAGAATGATTTCTGAAGGATCATGTGACACTGGAGTAATGAAGAAATGATCACAGCAATAAATTACAGTTTAACAGATATTCACATAGAAAACAGCGATTTTAAATTCTAAAAATATTTCACAATATTTCTATTTTTACTGTATTTTTGATCAAATAAATGCAGCTTTGGTGAGCAGAAGAAAAAATCTTACCAGCCTTCTCAGAATAAAGCTAAAATGAAGCTATAAAGTGCTAATATTGACATTATACATGCATTTTCAGGAAAATCTGTAAAACATAGTCTCTTTTTACCCAATCAGGTGATTAATGCCATTGAGCAGGATTACCGGCTGCCGCCGCCTCCCGACTGTCCCACTCACCTGCACCAGCTGATGTTGGACTGCTGGCAGAAGGAGCGGACGGCACGGCCACGCTTTTCCAACATCGTCTCAGCACTCGACAAGCTCATTCGCAATCCTGCCTCGCTTAAAATCACCGCGCAGGAGGGGGCAGGGTACGTTTAATATCCATTACAGCACTATATCACTTATTATTCCAGTTATGTCAAAGAGCCACAGCAAGAGGACCAAAAACAGGGGTTGAACGACTTCTGACTTTTTAAAGTCGACTTTTATGTGATGAAAGTCGAGTCGAAATCGACTAGTCACTGATGACGTCATTAATGAATAATTAACTCTGGAGCTGAGACTCGAACATAAATCTACATTTGTACTACTTTTTTATATGCAAAGCATGTATCAGATTCCCCATTGAGGTCTTGATTTAGAATCAAACTAATTCTAGGACACTTCATGATTTAGTTCTGTTGCCGATGGTTTTATGTTACTGTGTCAACCCCAAAAAATCAATGTTAGACAGTAACGAAATTACTGAAGAATAGTCCAAACCTCGTCACATGTGATTTCAGCAATGCATTTACCCAACAATGCTTGTCAATCAAGAGCATAGCAGTTCCTGTTTAAGCTTTAGTTGCATTTCACTCCGTCCATCACTTGGTTAGCTTGGCTCTCGTGCACCTCTTGTATGTTAGTCTTGCCCCGCCCCTCTCAGCATGTTGGCCTGTCAGTCTGTCAATCAAGACTCAGTATCTCCTCGAGGGAAAGCAGTCAGAGTCTTCCTCTCTCTGGCAGTCTTTCTACAGGCCGACTCAAGACGTCATCTTACATGCGCTTGGCTCTCTCTTGCTCCTCAGACCCTCTCACCCGCTGTTAGACCAGCGCTCGCCGCTGACGCCCGCGTCCTGTGGGACAGTGGCTGATTGGCTCAGGGCCATTAAGATGGAGCGTTACGAGGAGAGCTTTCTGCAGGCCGGTTACACATCCATGCAGCTGCTCGCACACATCACCACAGAGTGAGTGAAGATAACAGCACCTTCACTCAACAACATCGCTCATTTGTAAAGTTTATGGATATAAACCAGGTATAATAGACAGCAAAATACAAGTAGAGCTTAATTACAAGGACGGTTTTTTTTTATTATACTTGAAGAATAAATAAATTAATTTGCAATCAAATTCATGAAAATAAAAAACCTAGAAACAAAAAATTATATATTATATTATTACATTACATTACATTATTAAAAAGTTTGGAGTTGGTAATTATATATATATATATAAGCCCCTTAAGTTCACCAAGGGTGCATTTGAATAAACATTATACATATATTTTCATTAATATATAATTTGTCCCTAGAACATATTAATTTAATTTACTCACTTAAATGAACAAAATCTGTTTTATCAGGGAATAAATAAATAAATAATAGTATTAAAAAAAATTGTATAATGAATAATAATAAAAAATATTATTATATTATATTATATTATATTATTACCTTTTTAAATGTTTTTGAAAGAAGTGTCTTCACCCAGGCTGCATTTGATTAAAAATATATCAATTTAATTATCTTTTTAAAAGAACTGTTTTCTGTTTGGGTGTATTTGAAAAGTATTTTATTCCTGTGATGCGCAGCTGTATTTTCAGCATCATTACTGCAGTCTTCAGTGTCACATGATCTTCAGAAATCATTCTAATATGCTGATTTGCTGCTTTGAATTGATTTGGAAATAATTTGTAAAGTCACTTTTGATCAATGTAATGCATCCTTGCCCCCCAAACGTTTGAACCGTAATGTATATTTATATATATATCCTTATTCTTTTTTAAAGATGTAAACACCATAATATAATCGTTTCTATGCTCATGTCTGCAGTTATTTTAAAAGCTAAGGTCTTTATCCTCTCTCTCTCTCTCTCTCCTTCCATCTGTCAGGGATCTGCTGCGTTTGGGAATAACTCTGGCTGGTCATCAGAAGAAGATTCTGTCCAGCATCGAGGCTCTCGGGATTCAAAACCAAACTCCAGGGAATGTGCTTTACTGAGTGAAGCGTCCACACACACACACACAGATGCTTGCTGAGTTTGCCTGAGAACCTTCATGTAACCTACACTTCCATCTGTCAGGGATCTGCTGCGTTTGGGAATAACTCTGGCTGGTCATCAGAAGAAGATTCTGTCCAGCATCGAGGCTCTTGGGATTCAAAACCAAACTCCAGGGAATGTGCTTTACTGAGTGAAGCGTCCACACACACACACAGATGCTTGCTGAGTTTGCCTGAGAACCTTCATGTAACCTACACACTCACAATCAGGAACATTTCTACTTCCTTTTTTACCGGGTCACTTAAGGATCAGGATGGCTTACTTGCTTCCAAGACTACCTAAAGGGAACCAGTCCAGGAACCCGCTGGAACTATCACTGTAATCCCACTAATATTACAAAGCGTCATTTGTGATATCAAGCGGCTCTCGTAGGGATGTTACCTCCAACATTTCAACATTTTTTGGGGAGCCACATGATGTAACCCAAAACACGTCTCGATGCAAAGACAGTGATGACGTATTTCCATTTTTGTAGAGTATTTTTCTAAAGGAGACTTTCATACTGAAGAGACTGGTGGAGGATATACAGCAAAAGATGAGAAATATGAGACCTTTATATCACGAGAATTTGGATACAAGTATCTGATTGCAGACTGTGCGTGAACGGTCACATGCTCACACACACTAAGTGCCAAGTAATTGGTATTTTGTTTTTAAATGATGCACTCAGTGTGTGAGTGTGTGTATGTGAGCGGCAATAAGAAAAACGAGCACAGAAGTCTTGGCACTTTTTTTTTTGAAGAGAATGAGGCAGAAGTTCCATTGGTGGACAAAATATGAGAAATGTATGTGCTTATATACACACTCACACACACACACACACTCTCTCACACACACACACACACACACACATATATATATATACACACACATGCACACACACACACACATGTATACGCACACACACACACACACATTTAAATCTGCAACACTTGACTGGCCTTTGAACGACCTTTGAACGTGTGCCATACTGTGTTGTTTATTACGGGAATGTTGTGCTGGTTTGACTCACCAACTTGAAGCTGGTGTCCATCAACTCACCACAAGATCCAGAAGCCACCCTCTCATACCACGCAAGGGTTTGTGTGTAGGAGGATTTGGTCTTCACATTGGAGAGCCACAAGAACAAACCAGGGACTTTTATTCTATTGCCTCTTTTTTTTTTTTTTTTTGCATAAATGTATCTGGATTTATGTAAAAAGATTAATTTCCTTTGTCAGTGTAATCTGTGTTTCCGTTACAATAAAAAGTATACATTTAGTCTCGTTTTGAATAGATTTCTTAGCTTCTTCTCTTTTAATAACACCAGGAATCACAGTATTATTGGGTCCTACTTAGATGTCTTTCACTACTATTTACTTATGTGAAAATCTTTTTAGGTACAATGTATACAATGCTCATCTTGAATTGCATGGGATACGGTTAAGGTTAGGGTCAGGTTTACGTGTGGGTTCAGTTTTAAGGGTAGGAATGATAGTGTAATTACAGATGTGATGACAGAAATTAATTACAGGAAGGTATTTTGAAATGTAAGGACATTGTAAAAACACTGCAGCTCAAAAGTTTGAGATCAGTAAGATTTTAGATTTTTTTTTTTTTAGAAGTCTCTTCTGCTTATCAAGGCTGCATTTATTTGATCAAAAACCCAGAAAAAACAATAATATTGTGAAATATTATTGCAATTTAAAATATATATATATTTTTAATTTTAATATAATTAAAAATATAATTTATTCTTGTGATAACAGCTGCATTTTCATCAGCTGTTACTACAGTCTTTAGTGTCACATGATCCTTCAGAAATCATTCTAATATGCTGATTTATTATCAATGGTAAAACAGTTTTTGCAGCTTAATATACTTTCTTTTTTTTTGGACCCGGTTATATTTTTTTCAGGATTCTTTGATGAATAAGAAGTTAAAAAGAACTGCATTTATTCAAAATAGAAACCTTTAGTAACAATATACCACTATCGTTCAAAAGTTTGGGGTCAATACATTTTTGTTTCTTTTTTTTTAAAAACAACCAGAAACTCACAGCGCCTTCAAAATCATCCAAACGAGGTGCGTTTGGGTTTGGAAAACCAAAAATATTTCCAAAAAATAAAATGCATGAATAAAGTTTGCACACTCCACCAAAAATCATATGCAGAAAGTTTACTGAAAGAAACCAGGCAAACGTTTCGGTCACATGTTGACTATTGTCAATGCCACGCTAACAATACTAGGAGTCATCTTGATCTAAGTCGCATGATCAACCAGCGCAAACATTGAGACACCCAATCAACATACCAAATTACACAATACTGTACAAACATAAAGTGATATGTAATCAAATAGAGGAGAAAAAAATATGATCCTCTCACACATTAAAACCATCATAAATGCAGCCTTGATGAGCATGAGAGACTTCTTTAAAAAACATTCAAAATCTTACTGATCAGCAGTGTTATGTTTAAGTGCTTTGTGTCAAATGATTAATTTAAACGTAAGTACATAGTAGTTAAAGACACTTAATATAGAGTGGGTCCTTCTCTTGATTATAAAGAGTTTAATAAGATGTCCTCCCTAATCCAAAAAGAGCATTAATTGAAAGTGAAGGTGTGGTCACATTAGCGAAATTTTGTAGGCATAAAGTCATTTGTCCATTATCAATATAGCGATATATGAAGCAACGCTCAAACAGAAGTCACTTTTAAACCAAGCAGCTTTCTGTCAGTAAACGTGGTGAATCAATGTAACACCAACTTGAAAATCTGCATTGGGAAATCCCAATGGCATGGATTCCTATTAAATTACTTGATTTTGTCTGCAAAAATGAGCTGATAATGGTAAATGTGATGCACCTGTGAGGTAAGGAGAAAGTATTATATATGCCAATATTCAGAAATACCAGAAGTATTGATAAAAGTGCAATGTAGTAAAGTCTGTCAAAATTTGTGTGTAGCACCTTCCGCTCTGCAGAACCTTTTGAAGGATCCAAAATGGGGGAAATTTGGCTAAAGTTTACTTTTAAGATTTCAGTCTGATCTTCACCCTTTGAGTGGAACATTTCAGACTGAAGTTTGTTTTAGTTTTTTCATTTTGCAGTGTTATGCAGATTTACAAAGAGGGTGCTACCAAAAGGTAGGGCAGCAAAACTGGACTCAACCTGTAAGCACAGCAAAGGAGAAGTTGAAGAGCACATTTACTTAAACTTTCAAGGCACAGCAAAAAAGACAAGCTGTTGAATTAAGATGTCTTTTTAATTCTAAGGGTCAGAGAGAGTGCAAAAATGGTCATGAAAACTAAATTGTGCCTGTTCTTGGCACCTAAAATCCTTCACAAACATTCTAAGTTGACCTAAGTAGATATGACCCTTTTAATTCTTGCTCTCTTCCCGTTTCGCAAACTCTCTCTCTCTCAAATCCCTCCCTGATCCTTTTATCTGTGACTGAATATGCCGCTGTCTGCACACACACACACACAGGTTTGTTTTTATGGTTTATGGGGACTCTCCATAGGCGTAATGGTTGTTATACTGTACAGACCGTATATTCTATTGCCCTACACCAACCCTACCCCTAAACCTTCCTCCCTGATCCTTTTATCTGTGACTGAATATGCCGCTGTCTGCACACACACACACACACAGGTTTGTTTTTATGGTTTATGGGGACTCTCCATAGGCGTAATGGTTGTTATACTGTACAGACCGTATATTCTATTGCCCTACACCAACCCTACCCCTAAACCTACCCCTCACAGGAGACTTTCTGCATTTTTAGATTTTCAAAAAACTTCATTCTGTGTGATTTATGAGCTTGTTTACTCGTGGGGACCTCAATTTAGGTCCCCACCGTGACACGAGTTCCCATGAGTCTGTGTGTAGTCAGGTTTAAGTCCCCACCAGAATATATAAACCAGTACACACACACACACACACACACACGCACACACACACACACACACACTCTCTCACTCACACACACACACACACTCACACACACACACACACACTCTCTCACTCACACACACACACACACTCACACACACACACACACACTCTCTCACTCACACACACACACACACTCACACACACACACACACACTCTCTCACTCACACACACACACACACTCACACACACACACACACACTCTCTCACTCACACACACACACACACTCACACACACACACACACACTCTCTCACTCACACACACACACACACTCACACACACACACACACACTCACTCACACACACACTCAAACTCGCACACACACACACCTGACGGATGCATATTTCCATAATTGTTTTGAGGTGATCCGATTTCTTGGACATTCTTGTTTTAAGCATTCCTCCCTGAAGATACAATGACCTTCTCTGCTCGGCAGAGGTGCGAGTGAGATTTGGGAGTGGGGCTTAGAGTTCCCCTCCCCCGTCTGTGTCTCTACACCAATGGATCTCTTGTCCACAATCCCTTCAGAAGAAAGAACCAGTTCTTTCCCAAGACTCCTTGAAAATGTCCTTGACTTAAACCTTCCATCTTCTTACGACTTCTCTTTTTTTCCCCTGCCATGTTGCAGCTTCCTTGCTTGTGTTTTTGTAAGTTTATTTATCCCGTTTTTGCAAACACATCTGGCACTCTGTGGTATTTGGTGAATCTCATGAAAATCACAAAATCAAAAGAGTAATTTAGAACAATTAAGATTGTTTACATTCTTTTAATGACAATTACCAGCATTTCCCCCTGAAATGCATTAATGTAATGCGCCTTGATGGTTTACGTGTAAGTTTGTTTCTAATTCTCATAGCTAATTATCTATAATATGTTCTCAAAGATAATTATCCTTAGACTCTCATTACTGAAATGGAGTACACGGATGAAAATCACTGTACCAACAAGAGATGCACGAATAATTTGTTTAACCTCTCAAAAGATATTCACACTTTTCTGATCAATCAGTTGTTAGTTTTTCTAAACTGACAAACAAGTAGCATTTCAAGACATATCCTAAAACAAATCTACAATAAATATGAACAACAATAACAACAAAACATAATAATATAATAATATAATGCATGTGTTGTATTGATCAAATATTTCAATGGTTATGTATTTAATATTGATCAAAATTAAAATTTAATAGCATTTAAAATACACATTCTGAATACCAGTTATCATAAACTTGTATATAATAAACAAACAAATGCAAAAAATAATATTGGTCGATCTCTGGTCTAGACACAATAATTGAACTAAAATTGACATGCATGAAAATGTATGTATGTATGCATGTATGCATTTATTTTTATCTCTCTATCACAGTAATAAGATTTCAGGGTACACGCTCAGAAAAAAAGGCACAAAAAGTTGTCACTGGGGTGGTACCTCTTCAAAAGGCACAACTTTGTACCTAAAGAGTCCATATTGGTACCTTAAAGGTACATATTAATACCTAAAGTGTACATATTAGTACCTAAAAGGTACAAAAGTGTACCTTTTAAAAAGGTACCGCCCCAGTGACAGCTTTTGTACCTTTTTTTCTGAGAGTGTAGGGCAGGGTTCCTCAAATCTTGCCCTGGAGGACCAATGCGCTGCAGAGTTTAGCTCCAACCCTGATCAAACTCAGCTACCTGTGATTGTCTAATGATCCTGAAGACATTGATTAGCATGCTCAGGTGCGTTTGATTAGGGTCAGAGCTAAACTCTGCAGGAAAGTGGATCTCGTGGGCCAGATTTGAGGGTCCCTGGTGTAGGGTGTTGTCACAAAAATATGCTATTTTCTTATTTTGTAAGTCAGAATCAAATGCAGCCTCAAAAATGCTTTTTAAATTTATAAAAAGCTGCCTATTTCAGAATATAAATAAATAAATACATGTATTTGATTCTGAAATATTGACAGCCTTTTTGACATTAAAAAAAATTTCTGAGGCTGCGTTTGAAACCTTTAGGATCCAAGTTGTTAATCTGCAAGAAACTGAAACCGGAAGCATACATTAGAAACTATTGTCAAATAGTTTGTTTGGTGGGTCCATATTATTAGGGTGGGAGAGTGGATAAGAGATTATAATTGTCCTTATTGTGGTAAGCTCTTCTGAATGCTTCAGTAAATTATATGTTGCTGCATGAAGTTTTTGGGGTCAATGATTGTCTGTCTTAGTTGCGTGTCTGTGTGCTCCAGGAGCCTTTATCTTTTGAGGAAGAGCACAAAGCACATTCCTCAAGTGTCCCACCCCACCCCCTACTCCAATCTTTGTCTTTAAAACAATGCCTGCCAGCCTCTCCTCTTACCATGCGTCCCTTTACAGCACAAAAGACAGCAGTCAGCACACTCCTCTCTTCCTTCACATATGGATTTATCATTTTCCTCAGTCATTACTCAAGCCAAAAATCTGAACATCCCATCTTTAACAGATGAAGTGTCTGCTCAAGGTTGTGTTCTCAACTCTATACTAAAGCAAAAAGCCACGAGAGGCCATGTGTTTCAGTGATTTTAACAGTTAAGGGCTGTTGTTGTTGTTAGACTTGTCATAAAGCAAGATTTAGAATATGTATATGAAAAGGAATAGCAAGTATGTTTTAAAAGTATGTAAATTTTTAAAAGGGAACATATTTCACAGACAGTTACAGTTCAGATATTGTATCATTAAAATGCCACATTTCTAAAAGCCAGCACGGCCTTCAGTATTAAAATGTGAATTTTGTGGCATTTAGTCTATATCTGTTAGCTGGCTATTCAGTGTGAACAGTGTCTAGTCAGCTAAGTTTAAGTCGTTGATTAGTTAGGTAAACCCAGTAGGTATATTTGATAGGCAGAGTATGAAACTGAAGAACTTGATTGATGTGTAAAACAAATGATTAAAAGTTTGTAAGGTCCATTTACACAGTTTACTGTGACGATGCACGCTTATAGAGTTATGCTATGTAATGATTGGGGTATAGGAAATTACAGTCATAATTATCTGAATTAATCCATACAGGAACCAAGGATTATAACAACACCAAGAAAACAAATGATGGACGATATTTTCAAAAAGTTCTAAGCATTGTGGTGAAAAACTCTATATCTTTGGAACGCTAAGGGATGCTGCCTTCTGACTTCTCACATACCTTCAGGTTATGCTGTCAACGATCCCTACCAAATTTTGTGCCAATAAGTCAAAGTGTTTAAAAGATATCAATATTTACAACAAAGTCTCAAAATGGTGCATGGGCGGTTTGTCTACATCTGGCAATATTGCTATAAATGCATTCAGCAGAACTCAAGGAATCCACAGACTAACATTTATACGTTTTATTTATATTTATATTAAGTTATAAGCACAACCTTAAGGATTTCATGATGTGCACAGTAGGTGGCGCTGTCAGTAAATTTAGCAGATACCCTCAACTCATAGTGCTAATGAAGCATAATAAAATTACATTTTAATTTCCAGCACAAAGCGATCAAAGTATTTTACCAAAAGAAAAGTTAATATTTGAACTGATGGTGGTGCTGTACAGTTGGTTCTAGAGACCTCAAAGTTGGCCAGTGGTCTATTCATGTCCATCCTAATAAGTGTGCCAAAATTCACCATTTTCCTAAGCGCTGCAATAGACTCACATGGCAAGGCAAGAAGAATAAGAAAACTAACACTTGGCCCCCTAATACATCAACACAGGAATGAAAATTATATTCCCCAAACAATTTCAGGTTCAGGTCTTTCATATGAGTATTCTGGCTCAAGCTAGAAAGCTAAGAGAACAGAAATAAATCCTAAAAATTTCTTTCTCAAACACAGTTGTGATCGGGAACTAACAACATGCCTTCTTTGTCAAGCAGTTGAGCAGGTTACTTTTCATATAAAATCCCTAAATTATGGGTTTTCTAAAACAATATACTTGTTTCACAAACTTTTGCAAACACCATGTTCTTTACGTAATGACAGATATCTCGGTCTTCCAGTTTTAAGCCTTTTATATCGTTACTCCAAACTTAGTCAGTCCATTTTATTGTCCAATCAAAATGTGGGTAATGACATGTAATTGCGCGACTGAAAAAGTGCTCTCGCTGACAAACAATCTGAAGTGCCGTAATTTTGCTTTTGAAGTCTCTTTGTTTTATTGGTCTGTTTTATAGGAGGTCATTCTCTTGTGTTTTAGTGTATATTTAGTGTATTCTTCTGTGCGTGACACACTTGTCAGAGGGACGTCTCTGGTGCCTGAGTGTTGACAGAGTGTGTATGTGACCTTTGTGTGAATGGCCATCCATTATAGAACGACGGGGAAGATAAGGACAGAGGTCTGTCCTATTAGAGAGCAGTGTGTGTGTGTGTGTGTGTGTGTGTGTGTGAGAACACTCAGCTCTTTATGTCTAGCCTTCATTCTTGTGTGCACTGAAGCATTCTATTGATAATTATATTATATATTATAAAATTATTATCATGATTATTAAATGCTGCTTTTACATATTTTTTTCAGGACAATTGTTATGTATTACAATATAAGATATATCTTTAATGTGATAAAATATATATATTTTAAATAAATGTTGGGGCATAGCTAATTTCTTATGGTATCAAAAATTTTTAAATTATAAAGACCTTATTTAAAGCAAAAAGTAACTATCGTGATATTGTTATCGTAAAAAAAAATTACTCCTATTGTGATTTAAGATTTTGGTCATGTCGACCAACACTAATTACACCACACATTGATTACACTGGCAATGCCTCTTTTTCTCTATTCTTGGTCGATCTTATATATATATATATGGGGAAGGGGGTGTCATAGTTTTCGTCCTAATTACCCTTGATTGTATAGACTTGTCAAAGTGTTATGAATCTAAACAATGTCTAATAACAGTTTATTTTTATTTAAATATAGAACAGTCAAAGAGATGACTTCTTGAAAGACCTGGAAAACATCACCATGGGCATATGTGTCATTAAAAAGGAAGGCGTTCTTGGAGACTACGACGATATTGGAATCATTGTTGATGGAGTAATGATTCTTGAGCAGATCAGATCTGTGGCACAAGCCTGTGCATTGATGCTGGGTACAATCTATGTGCTTAATTTGGCATACCCAAAAGAACTCAAATACTACTATGAATTTGTTCAGAAATTTCTTATGCAGATGGATTCTGAAAGGCTCTCCCCCACAATTCTAGGACTGAAAAACAGTTCACTGCTGTAAATATGTGCAGGCTCAGCATGAAATGTTAGTCCAGATGTCAGCCTACATTGCACTATTTTCCATTTAAGACCTGTATATCAGTAGTTCAAACATTTTTAAATTCCCTTACAAATTGTAATTTGTTGCATGACATGTGAACACTTTGTTGTGCAGTTTTAGCACAATTGTTATGATTCACAACTCTACTGTTGCCTGTTTCTACATGACATTTTTATTAATTGTGCAATGTTAAGTCAGCACTCCTGTTTTTAACATTTGTGCAGTTTTCGCACTTTTAATGATTCACAAACAAACGTAATGTTGCCTGTTTCCACATTAATTTTTTTTATTAATTATTGTGCAATGTTAAGTCAGCACTACTGTTTTTTACTTTTATGCAGTTTTAGCATTGTTGTTTTAATGATTCCCAATGTGGCCTCTTTCCACATTTGAATTTTTGTTTTTTTATTTTGTGAATGTGCAATGTTAAGTAAGCACTTGTTTTAAACATTTGTACCAAAGAAACTGTTATTGAAGATGCACCTCATTTGATGATATTAAAGATAAGTTTAAAACATTAAACTTACAACTGTCTGTATTTGCAAATCCATTTAAGGATCTCTCCTGTATACTAAGGTAACTAAATAAAATTAGTTAAGTTCAACTAAATTTGTTTGTTTAAATTTAGATCAAATCAATTAAAGGGACTAAGGTCTTACAAGAAAACAGCACTTCAGGCATTCTACTTAGCTTCATATTTAATTCAATGCATTACTTTCCAATTCCTTGGTAATGTGTAATAGCAATTTCCAACTGAATGGTTTTTAAAGTAAATCCTACAGCAAACTTTCCTCAGTGTGAAACTATAAACTTTACCTTGACCCTCTGCTTTAGTTGCCTTGGGTTTCTTAGCTTTGGGTGCTTTCTGTACATTGGGATCAACATTTTCTTTTGACTGCGTCTTGGCCTCCTTTGCTTTGGTCTTGGCAGCAATCTGAAATAGGACACAAGGACCATTTCACTGTATTGAATTCCTAACAATGATTCATAAAGTGGCATAAGAAACTGGAAGTTACCCGAAAGCGCCCTTGGGCACCTGTCGTTGTCGTCCCAGAATTCGCAGGTCTCACAAACACTCCAGTCTCGATGCCTTTGTTCAGGGTTCGTCGCACCAAAAACTTCAGCCGTGTCTCATTCACAGTCGTGTATTTCTCTTTGACGTAGCCCCGGATGGCCTGAGCCGAAACACCCTTTCTGGAGTCCAGCTCTTTCAGAGCTTCTTTCACCATCTCCATCGTGGATGGGTGTGGAGAAACTTTCCGTGCAACGGTCTTACCGCTGGAGCCTTCAGAAGCATCTGAAACAAGATTTAGAAAAGGGAACAGAAGCTATATGAAAACAAATTCTAATAGGAACATACAAGCGTTCATTTAAAACTTGGCAAACTCCACAAAATGGCTTACGAACCTGGTTTTGTTTCAGCGATTTCATTCTCAGAATCCTTTGGGATCGCAGCAGCTGGCTCTGCAGAGGCTTTTTTAGGAGGCATTACCAAAACAACCGTGAGAACACTAAACTTAAAACACACTTAAGTCACTCCAGAATGAATCTGACCCGCTTGCGTGTCTGTTTTAATAATGGAAAGCACCTTTTGTTGTTGTCCATCACCTGTTCATCATTAAGTCGTCTGTCTCCAATTAATTAGCCACATTAATTAAGTGATTGGTCAAGTTGTCAGACAAAGAATCAGCTCAAAGCTTAAGTGAATGTGTCTGTGGTTTCGTGTTCTGTTTGTGTACCTTGTCAAACAAGATTATAAAAGAGCTTTTACAGGACAGATCATTCTGATGGGTATTTTCTCTGGCGTATGAACACTTCAGGTT
>NW_015505732.1:1527256-1529669 GCF_001515645.1 Sinocyclocheilus grahami
GCGCGTGCGCGTGCGCGTGTGAGTGTGAGTGTGAGTGTGTGTGTCTGTGTGTCTGTGTCTGTGTCTGTGTGTAATTGTGGCCTCTCCTTTATCCCGCTCTCTTTTTCCACAGTAATAGAAGCCAGGTTTATCTTAACTCACAAAACAAGCTCACTGCCCAGAAACTCAAGTAATATTTTTTTGAAAATGTGAGCTTATAAGAGCTATGGCATGAATCATACACAGTTTGTGTATACAACTAAAATATGCTTTTTTAACATAACCAGTGTCTCATTGTAATGTTCTAGTTTGATTGCCAGTTCATTAGTGTAGGTTAGAGTGCTCATCTCTGTGCATATTCTACTGTGAGGTTTTTCTTGATTTGTATCATTTTGAAATAAAAATGAAGGATCTTTATTGGCATTGATGGTTGGCATGAAGAATCTTCAACATCTATTGCACAAAAGGTTCTTTATGCTGTTGTGGTTTCACCTCCTTCTGAAACCTTAATTTTTAATAGTGTGCACTTAGCAAATTAATTTCATTTAACTTGTTGTTGTACCTGCTGTTGTAAAGCGCTTCTTTTCTGTGATTAACATGCTTCTTTTGGGCCTGGTGTTTACTCAGCTGCTTGTCTTTGTATTGGCCAGTACAGTGATCTGTGCACTTTATTATAAGTTGTTTTGGAAAGAACACATCTGCTAAAGATATAAATCTAAATGGTACTTTTGGTGTCCCATTACAAGCGCAACCATTCAACCCTGTTACCAAAGTTAGAGTAAGAAAAAATGATTGTTTTCTGTTTGTTTGTTTGTTTTTTCAAAGCATTTGGTTTGAAAACTATAGCCCATACTGAGCTAATTAATTTTGGCAAAATCTTCAACCCTGTTAAAGATTATGATGTAATTTATTGCTTTTCTTTTAGATCTTTTAACCTCGAAATTGCTTCACTTTTTTCTATATAATTTAGGGGTTTAAACTGTTCTCAGATGTAAATTTTGAAAAATGCATGTAAAAAGGGCAAACTTCATGTAAAAATAAATGTGAAATAGCACATAGAGCATAATATTTCATTTGATGAAAGAACACTTCCTGAAGTAAACAAACATATTTTTTTATGAAGATTAAGCACCTCCTTTACTTTGTTGGAGAAACAAAATAAAACAAAACAAAAACTGACTTGAGGTCATATTTTAAATGTTATTGCGAAGTCGCAAGTGTATCTGAGAAATTGATACTTGATGTTAAAACGTATTTAACATCAAAATTGAATTATTAACTTTCAGTTACTGTGCTGGTTTGTGATTACATATAAATAATTCAATTAATATATATATGGTGAAATCGTTTGACTACAGTCTAAAAATGTATTTTCCAAAAGGATGTTTTCACAGCGATGCCACTGAAGAACCATTTTTGGTTCCCCAAGAACCTTTCAGTAAACAGTTTTTAAAAGAAAAGAAAAAATCTGTGCGAAAAATATTTTAATAATCTAAAAATCCCTTGTTCCACTATAAAGAACCTTTAGTGCGTTTAAATGGTTCTATGGAAGTTTTTTTTTTTTTTTTATGGAACCATAGATGCCAATAAAGAACCTTTATTTTTTAAGACATATTTAGATTTATTCATTTAGCAGACATAACCAAAAAAAGGATGAAAGAAAAGAGGAAAGAACAGCAGATTGTAGTTCCTTGCAATGATAAATTCTAAACCATCTCTAATTGTCTTGATGAGAATTTTACATTCAAAAGACCAGTGAATCGAACTTGTCGCTTCTCATTTTTTTTCACCTCTCAGCTGTCCTACAGTATCAATTAAAGGCAAACATCCAAGAAATATAACAGAAAACCTGTTGGGGCCAGCAGAATCCCACACAACATCCACAACATGTCCTGTGAGCAGCAGAGAGGTCGAGGGACTAAAGGATTTAGTTGACATATTCACACTTTGGGGCAGAAAGAGCAGCAAATGCTTTAGCTGCCATTGCTTTTGAACACCTCCAATGCCTCTGTATCAGTTGTTTTGTTGTGTGTGTGTGTGTGTGTGTGTGTGCGTGCGTGCGTGCGTGCGTGGGTGTGTGTATCTAAAAGTAGTCTAACTACTGTTTCCGTCATGTAATCTGTAAGCAGTAACAGACTACAATTTGTAAATAATCTACTAAACTCTGCTGAGAATATGATGGGTGGCAACAATCACTAAGGTAAGGTTTTTCATTCAACAGAAATGAATGCTGATTGCAGTTGAGATCATTTGAGAAATGTTGATTTTGAAACCTTGAGACGTTCTTGAGATCTATTCTGAAGTTCTAGAGGAGACACATGTCACATTACTGCGGTCTTTGGAAAAGTAAACAGACGTCTCTCTCTCTTTGCTCTGTTCAATTCATTACTTTTGAAGTTTGTTTCTTTTCTTCGCCTGCATGTAAATTCCTCTT
>NW_015505733.1:0-2811 GCF_001515645.1 Sinocyclocheilus grahami
GGAAAGTGTCCAAACTTTTGACTGGTACTGTACTATAATATACACGAATATCTTTTTTTTTTTTTTACTCCCTAATATCGGTACCGGTATCGGCCTCAAAAAACCCATATCGGTCGGGCTCTAATAATTATAAGGCCCTATGAAATCCGTTTTATTTCCAAATTCTGTTTTTTGCCATTTAAATTTTTTCTATACTCTGTTTTAATGGTTAAATTAAATTATTAATCAAAAATCCTGTCTAATTAATTGAGTTTTACATTTTTATGTTTACCAAATTCTGTTTTCAATTATTCTCTGGATTCCATTTTAATGGTTCCGTTAAATTTTAATAATCAAAAGCATCTCCAATTATTTTATTTTTTTTTAGAAATATTGCACATTTACATTTTTCTACTAAATAAATTCTGGTAAATACATTTCTGGTAAATACTCCTTTTAAAAAGTGTTTTTTGATTATAATTTTATTATTAGTAGACTAGAACATGTGGATATGTTGTCGTTCTTACACTATAATACTGAACTTTGATTTCAGTGATTTGAACTATGAGATGGACACTTGCTTGCATTCTATGTTGCACTTTACTTTTGCTTAAAAAAAAGGATTAAATAGAAATTTGGATTTCATTTGTTTAATAAAATATTCTTAAGTAAAATTGTTGATTTTTTTTTGTGGGAAATTAATCGTTAAGATTAAAGTCCCCCTGTAGTGAAAATCAAGTTTTTTATGTTGTTTATTTGTTTATGTGGTGTTTTTAATATGCTTTTAGACAAACCATGTGCCAATCTATTAATCAACACTATTGCTGTGTATTTTCTCCTTAAAACTGTAGTCTCCCAAAGGCTAACCCAGAAATATGGTTTGAAACAGCCCTTGGTTTGCTACGTCACAAACCAATAACCAATCACGTCAAGGGATCGATTCCTATCACTAGCATGCAAAAAATACCAATACCAGCACAAAACCATAAATAAATCCGAGCAAAAAACCCATGAAGCTGTGGTTTAATGTGAATTTAGAACTGTTAACTTGCATTATAACCCGTGGCAACAGTGTAAAAGTAGCCACTTCACATGCGTATGCTCGCGGGCGTGAATTAAGCATCACAAACGTAAGTAATGTTACAGTATTCACTGTAGTTGTCCGCTAGTAAAAACATAGTTTTATCAGTCATTATCCGTGTATGCCATTATTTTGCGGTTACTACAGTTCAGTGGATCAGGAGGTGCTAGCTGGTGTGTGACTGAGTGGAGGCGGGATTCATTTGCGTATTCATAGATCTGCATATATAGTAAATGAGGCAAGGGTGTAGAGTTACATTCAAGCTATTTTTTAAGGCATTGTATCACATACTTTTATTTTTTATTTTTATTCATTAAGATGTACTAGAAGTTGAGCCAAAACTGGGATTTTGATTAAATTCCTATTAAATGCATGCACTACTAATTTGTGTGTGTACTCAGTACTCAGTGTTCAAAGACAAACAAAATATTCCAGAACCTAGAAATTGTTTGGGGACGTGTGGTCATGAAGCATCAGGGTTAGTCACTTTACACAAAGTCAGAGAGATTGATAAAATCCTGCAGGAGTCAAGGCTCGTCAAGTACTCAGTGTTCAAAGACAAACAAAATATTCCAGAACCTAGAAATTGTTTGGGGACGTGTGGTCATGAAGCATCAGGGTTAGTCACTTTACACGAAGTCAGAGAGATTGATAAAATCCTGCAGGAGTCAAGGCTCGTCAGACTGCTGCTTTTGTTCTGTCTTTCATTGACCTTTAATGCAGGACAGATGTCATTGATCATCCTGCCTAGCCATGTGATCGCTTGATCATCGGCGTCCAGGACAGTGCTGACAGGTGCACGGAGGGCTTGCCCTCGAATCACATTTTCCAAGTTTGTCTGTTCAATGTTAGTTCTGTATATTATAATAAAGGCTTATTCTTACTACTGATATCTGGATTCACAGTCGCAAAATGACCTGGAGAGTTTTGTAATGGCACACAGCACACATTTTCTCAATGATATGACTGGAAAAAAAACTGTCTCTTCCAATATAAGTTTGCTTGAGCACTGTTGACTTTCCATGGCAGTGAAATTTGTGTTGTCTAAATGCATTATAAAAGGTGCCCTCTGACAGTAATTGCTATTGAATCATGTGCTAGTGCTTAAAGGTGAGAAGTTAGTCACTATAAGCATGTTGGCAAGACTCTAATATATGTGCATGGCTATAAGTGAGAAATACTGCTTTTTGGTTTTTGTTACTTACCTGTAAGATCAGTGAAGAAACAGAGTTATACAAAAGTGCAGAGTGGGACATGTCCCAAATAAGCTAAGAGGAGGGGGATCTTGTTGTTTGAAAATGAAGAGTACATGTGGTTTGACTGAAAAGCAAGTCTGTAATTAAAATTGATTGTACAGTTTCCTTAATCATTAGATCAGTGTCTTGTAACCAGGGAGCCTCAGCAAACATCCAAGAGGGATGGAGGTAAATGTGTGCTGAAATAAATACAGGAAAAGATAGATTCGCGGCTTTTGAGAATCAATATCGAATCAACGTTATTTACAAGAAACGATTAATCGAAAAAAAATATTTTTTTTGCCCAGCCCTAATCGATACGTCACAGAGATTTGACGATACGAGTATCGATACAGTTTGCCCTGTATCGATATTGTTGCACGTGTGCAGCAGTGGACCGCACTTAATTTGAATACAAAAACACTGTTTAAAATGGAGTAGAAAAGTGTGAGGTTTCTAAAAAAAAATAAAGAATAGAGCATAACATATACTATAGTCTACAACAGGGTTTCTCAA
>NW_015505733.1:2821-5959 GCF_001515645.1 Sinocyclocheilus grahami
GTCTTGTAACCAGGGAGCCTCAGCAAACATCCAAGAGGGATGGAGAATGACTTAGAATCTTTTAAATTAATAAATTGTTCAAATATCAAAATATCTAACTCTAAATTAAAATGCTAAATAAGCATAATTAAAAAAAAAAAGAATATAGTAGTAATGTATAGTAGTAATATATAGTAGTTTTTATTTAAGAACATGCATGTTCTTGAAACTGGGATCACAAAATTAATTGTGGTTATTGTGTGTATGTAAATGTAAAATATGAACACTTTCAGTTTCTGTTAATAAAAACGTTAACAAGCTAGAAAACAAGCAACTTTGTCATAATTACAGCAGAAAGGCAGAAGATCTTACAATGTGGATCGTTTGATTATTGTATTGGACAATGCACGGCCTTTGAGTTAAAAAGAATTTTAAGAACCACTGCTTTTGACCCAACTTTATAAATGTGTTTGTTTCATTTTTTTGTCCTGCCTGTTTACATTAATGTAAGACATAACCGACTTTATTTAGATCAGTACCTTGTCATTACAGACAGCTTGACTGAATTTTGAAATGTATTTGCCTATTTATGCACATTAGTCACATCACTAACAGACATATGTTAGTTACTTTATTGTATACTATATGTTGTCACGGTGTTATTTCCCTGCGGGGATAGATTCCAAGGTACTAGCACAATGAGGTCAATTTTAAATCACTAGAATATCCAAAAACGGCTTTACAGCGTAGCTATTTAGATTAAGTAGTTGTTGTGAAAGCAAACATTACTATATTATGGGTAGTTTTAATTCAATACTGCCCACTTCTACTTCATATTACTGAGTTTAGTGTGTCAGGTTAATTGCAGTGTATTCAGATTTCCCACAGCCAAAATAAAATCTCAGTTTAAGGAGTGAAATGTGGACTTTAGCAGAGGGAATGGGCTAGTGGCCCGGTAGGCTTTAACAGATGGACAGAAACAGGACCTGTAGGTATAGCAGGGGGATGGAGAGCGGACCTGTGGTGGCTGTAGAAGCAGAGACAGGACCGTGCGGAAGGGGACAAGATCTGTGGCGGAGGACGTGAGATTCAGCAAGGTAGTCCGCAGAAGTGTGCGCCCATCTCTCCGGATGCTTTTGTACATTCTGTGCTTGAGCGTGTATGAGAATTTGCTCAGAGTCACATGATGATATGTTCCCTGTCAGTGAGTTATGTGTGTGCCAGAGCTTTCTTTGTGTGTGTAAAGACAACACAGTCAATGATATTTTCACCACCACTGAGCTGTGTGCATGTTTATCTCCCATTCTCTGTGTATCATGTCAAACATTTACATCTCATTGAATTTCAAATATCAGCAGGAATGGTAATAGGGCATAGTAATGAGACTGGGCTCCTACTGTTATGCTAATTTAGAAAGACTCCACTTCAGTGCGCCCTTCCCCTCCCCAACTTTAGAATGCTACACTGGGCCTTTCTTGCCGCTCTCTCAGATGTGGCATTAACATTTTCATTCAGAAGTGATTTTGCTTCATTCTAATGTTTTATCTTCATCAGTGTCGTTTTTGGCATTGAACAGGTTCTGGTTGTGCCGACCTACGACACGCACCGCAGCAGGTGTTTCAGTGGATGAAGTACAAGAGATCAGTTTAGCCCTGATGTTCAAGTCCTGCTTGAATTTACATTGAATGGAGTAAATATTAGATTTTTCTTCACAGGTGGATGAATACCCGACTGTGTATAGGGAAGAGCAGACTGACCGACAAGAAGTGCCTGAGGAGGAGGAAACTGAGGAGCAGGACCGCTCTCAGGTCAAAGAATTAGAGGAGGTAAAGAATGGCTGCTTCAGATAATGTTTAGTGCTGTGTTCGATACATCGATACTAGGGCTGGGTATCGATTCAGATGTCCCGATTCGATTTCGATTCGCAAGCTCTCGATTCGATTCTCGATTTTTTTTGATTACATTCAGTGAATATAGTTTTAATACAAATGCTATTGATATTTCTAAAAAATTAACAGTAAACATCAGTTTACAAATGGTGAATTAATAAAAAGAAATTAAGAACCACATTGCCTGTATTTTAAACACATTCTTTGATTTTTTTTGTATAGGGTCCTTTTTTAAACAATAATAGGGCCCTTTAAAATGTTCTTATTTTTTCTGATAATCAAATGAAGGCATAAAACATTAATAAAATTTTTACTAATCAAATGAAAATTAAACCCTTTTATTTTTTGGCAAACAAAGTGCTGCACAACAGATGTTTACTGTTAAAATGAAAAAGAAAACCGATGTGATTATTCCTTAAAAATAAAGATTTATCAATATTTATTAGCAGTAGTAGCATAGAGTCTTAAGACTGCTAAATAGTAATATATTCTGACAGTTTCTTTACGTTAAATTAAACTTTTATTTTGACGGGTTGCCGTGAAGAACTTGCAGCTGCTGTGTATGTGATATGATGGTAGTTTTCTCAAATGAAACGGTAAAATGCTAATGAAGTGACTCTCAGAGCAGCTGGAGATGACATTCGTGTTCATATCATCATATAGTGAGACGGCAGAAGCTGAAAACACCGCGAGCGTCATCCGCGCTTTAGTATGTGTGTAGCAGAGGTGTAAAGTATTGGAGTAAATGTAATTAGTTACTGCACTTGAGTATCTTTTCGGGTACTTCGTAGTTGTACTGAGTATCAAAGATATTAGCAACTTTTACTCTTTACTTCACTACATTTTTGAATGAGTATCTGTACTCTTTACTCCACTACATTTGAAATGAGTGTTGCAGTTACACATTACATTTTGCATGGACCTAGCTTTTTCTGCAGCAGTTTATTTCTGCTACAAAAGACGTGATACTGCCTGTTACAGGCCACTGAAAGTACTGCGTTTTGCCCTTACTTACCCAAACTTGCCAACAAGGCTACTTTATGTGAGTGCGAATTCCTTAGCAAGTATTTGTGAATCAGAGGTGTTTTATATATGAGATGGGGAAATGACTGCAGCCGGCAATGAGGCCCAAACCAGCGCTTCGGCTTTTTAATTTGACTTAACATTATTTTATTTATCCATTATACTGAAGAGACCTTTTTGAAAGATATTGTTTTTTGTTTGTTTTGTTTTGTAATTTTGAGGTGTTCAGTTTTATTTTGGTTTTAGA
>NW_015505733.1:6331-8035 GCF_001515645.1 Sinocyclocheilus grahami
AAAATACTTAAGTACTGTTAAAATCAGATACTCTAAGACTTTTACTCAAGTTGTTTTGAAATTGGTGACTTGTAACGTGTAGTGGAGTAATTTTCACTGTAAGGTATCTGTACTTTTACTCAAGTTAAGTTTTTAGGTACTCATTACACCTCTGGTGTGTAGTAAACAAAACAGTGCGGCCCGCCATTCATTCATTGCAGAAATCATGGGGCCTTATGCGTGATATGAAATGCTTCCGCATATTTATAGTATTACTATAGCATTTCACCTGAGCATTGCGAATCACGCGAATGGCCATGATAAGCGCTGAATGAATGACAGGCTTTCTGTTGTAACATCGCGCAAGGTAAATAAGGGTGACATCTAGTGGAGAAGACTAATGATAAGATTCATGTTAATCAGATCTCGTTTTAAATGTGTGCTGAAATAAATACAGGAAAAGATAGATTCGCCGCTTTTGAGAATCAATATCGAATCAACGTTATTTACAAGAAACGATTAATCGGAAAAAAAATTTTTTTTTGCCCAGCCCTAATCGAGATTTGACGATACGAGTATCGATACAGTTTGCCCTGTATCGATATTGTTGCACGTGTGCAGCAGTGGACCGCACTTAATTTGAATACAAAAACACTTGGAGTAGAGGAGTAGAAAAGTGTGAGGTTTCTAAAAAAAAATAATGAATAGAGCATAACATATACTATAGTCTACAACTCAAACCTCTTAATCTGGCCGCAGAGCAACACAACTGGGTTGCCTACGTAATCCACGAAACAGAGCTTCACACTTGCGCAATACGGAAATATCTGCTAAGTGTGTTACTTATCTTTGTCAACCTGGCAACCATGTGCACACTAGGGCTGTCGCGATTCGTCGATTTTATTCGACTATTCGATTTTTTAAAATCCTCGACTTCATTTTGCTCGCGTCGACTAACTGGCAAAACACTTTTTTTGCACTTTACTTTTACTTTAAAAAAAGGAATTCATAGAAATGTGTATTTCATTTGGTTTGATAAAATATAGTTTAATAAAATATTCTTAAGTAAAATAGTTGTGTTTTTGTGGGAAATTAATTGTTTAGATTAATCGACAAATTAGTCGGTAGATTAATCGAAATAAAAATAGTCGTTAGTGGCAGCCTTAGTGCGCACACTCTCTCTCCACTGTGGATAAACGCGCCTGCTTTCAGAAAACATTGGTAAGCTTGCAGTTTAGCGATCTCCACTTCAATATTCTATTCTCAGTAAAGTGTAATTCATCAAGTGTGTATTTATATATGAGAGAGAGGCTGTATATGTATGAATTACCACCGTTTTGCCTCATTTCTCAATTAACAGTGAAGCTGTGGCTTTAAGTCCTTTAGAAACAATGATGTTACCAGCTACTTGTTGAGAAAGATAATGTAGTCTTAAGCGATTAAGCTATTTTATTGAGAAAATTGCGGGGCAGCGCTTATAAGTTTGTTGCTGAATGTCTGAGTGCAGCCGCAGGGTGATCCGTGTGAGTGACTGAGCGTGTGTGTGCGTGAGATACAGTGAAGACAGCGCATTAGTTTAGAACTCTTCTAAGTTTTCGTTTTTAAATGTAGAGAGTGTGTTAATTTGTGCAATGATAACCTACCAGCAATGCAAAGATGATTTTTTAAAAATATATTATTATGAGTACATTACAATATAAATTTATTAGAACAAGTACATTATTA
>NW_015505733.1:8045-8561 GCF_001515645.1 Sinocyclocheilus grahami
TGATACGTATCGTATCGTGACTTTGCTGGTGATACACAGCCCTCATAATGTTTGCGCTTATCTTTAATGGAGATGCTTAAAGTCACACAGCATGAGGCTGATGATATATATATTCTCTGTTTCAGGTGGAGAATGAAAACGATCCAGAAGCTGAGGCTGAGCTGGACACTGATGTAAAAGAGGAGTCCGATGAGGAGGAGGATGATGTTGAAGAATCCGGCCGCCTGCGATTTAAGACAGAGCGCAAAGATGACACAGTGGTCAGACTCTCTGATGCCACCAGTAAAAGAAGGAACATCCCAGATACATTAGGTTAGTTACAGACAAATTAAGCACCTTTTTGTACTGTTATAGGTATAAAAATCGTACATAAGCCTGTAAGAAAAAAACTGGACAGTAATTGTTTCTCATGTGAACGTAAGATATTTTCAGCATTTACAGGAGTTAGTCTATTATTTTATTGCCATCCGAATCCAGAATAACAGTGTTTTTCTCCCACCACCCGTGTAAAAATCC
>NW_015505733.1:10425-10839 GCF_001515645.1 Sinocyclocheilus grahami
AGAGGAGCAGATGGAGGGAGGGGAGGAATGGCAGGTAGAGGTGGGATCAGGGGAAGGGGAGGACCAGGAGGACGAGGAGTCAGTGGAAGAGGCGATTTCCCTCTATTTGGAATGGGAGGTTTTCGTGGTGTTGGAGGTCGAGGGAGAATAAATGAGCAAAGGCCTCCGTTGATGCAAGTGAACTTGGGAATGCAGGTAAGAGACTGACGGTCTGAAATGACACGCACATACACAATACAAATGCTCCAACTGAACCTGTTCTAATAACACAAATACAATTTTGTGATATGACACCTTTAATTAGAAATTCGAGATGCACAAATCATATGACCAGCAATTATCAGCCAAGTTGCCATTGCAAAAGGTGTGCGCAGTTGTCATTGTTGCAAGTGGATAAAGGAGATTTTTTTTTTT
>NW_015505733.1:10849-12700 GCF_001515645.1 Sinocyclocheilus grahami
ATCCAGAATAACAGTGTTTTTCTCCCACCACCCGTGTAAAAATCCTCCGCCGAATTACCTACTGTTTTTTATTTATTTATTTTTTTAATACAAACCAAGGTTGTGTGGTAAAGTAATTGCCGTTCGAATCCACATCTCTTAGTTTACAAGAAGAAATCGGTGCAAAATTCACTGTTTAAATCGTTTTTGACCACTGCCGAACACCATACGTTAACTGTTGCACTTTTCTGTAATTTGCAAGCATATTTATTACTGAAATAATGGGGGAAGTATTTACAAGACCAATATTTCGTAACTGCTTCACCACCGCTAGTGGGAGCTGTTAAGAACAAAAAGAAGAAAGCACGTGAACATTTAAAATGGGTCATTATTATGGCAGCGATTATATACATAAAAATATAAACCGAGCAGCTTTGTAAAGTTTATCTTATGTAAATAAGAGGTTGCATTAACTTATTTCTCCTAATCTCAACATTTTTAATGACATTCATCATTTTGCAAAACCATTTCAAATGCGTCTATTTTCCTATTTTTGAACAGGCAATTTAAATGATCAAATAATAAAAAATTATATTGTTGTCCTATTATTCAATTAAATATGAATTTATTCTTCTTATTCCAAGCCTATGGCATTTTATTTACAGCAGACAATCATGCGACTGACCACAAGAGCAGCGCATTCCCGGGTTTGTAGGATCCCAGAACTCACTTCTCCACTGTGAATAAATTGAGATCCGAATCCATGAGTTTTATCACTGAGGTGCCATGTAAATGTATTTTTACAGACGTTTTTTTACAGAAAAAGTTACCATCCGAATAGAGCTATAGTCTTGTTTTGAGTCACCTGACCATTATTCTAAATACTACTACTAGTTCCTTTCAGTTAATAAGGTAGACCTACTGGGTTAATATGACATAATGTAAATAATATTACCGTATTGACCCGAATATAAGGCAATGTTTTTTTTCTTGGAAATACATCTTGACAAAATGCGGTCATCTTATATTCGGGGTCTAGACTTTGACATGTCAATAATACACCCACAACAATAGGGGGTGCCAAATACGCATAAAACGAGTGTGCTATGAAATACATAATGTAATGCGTGTTGATCGCGAGTAAAAACAAAAGAAAACCTTACAGCTGCATGCGTCGTGACTGTCAGGTTAGCCTGATGGGACCAAACTCCCTTTGTGATTTTAAAACGTAAGACAGTACCCAGATTTGAAGTCTACAGTATGATTTAACTTCTACTGTTAATAAGATTTTGGTAGGCTACTATTAGATGGCAAGCCTAAATGTCCTAATTCAGATGGGCTTTATTTTTTTTAATGGTATATCAAAAAGTGTATATTTTTTAAATGTGATTGTTAGTACATTTGACCAGTTTTTACCATACTTTCAAAACAAAAATTAAAATAGGAAAAATATTCAATATGAAAATAATTGAAGACAAAATGTGTTTTACTGAGAAAAAACAAGATTTGGTTTTTAAAAAGCCTTTTTCCAAAAGGTACATCTGGAAAAAGGGGGGTCGTCTTATAATCAGGGTCGTCTTATATTCGGGCCAATACGGTAATGAGCAAAGCCTTTCTAGTTAGAGTTTTACCAATATATTTTTGTTCATCAGATGTTCATAAGGTCATCAGTGAAGGCTGTAAGGTGAACTGAAAATATAAATCTGACCATTATCTAATGTCCTTTTGTATCTATACATTTTTAAGTGTAGCTCATGTTTCTGATGTAATTTTATATTCTGTTTTGATGGCTAAAATTGTGACCGTAACATTTCAGATTTTTTTTTAAAAAGCTGGCACTGTGTCCCATTTTTTTAACTTGATTTTTAACTT
>NW_015505733.1:13881-15542 GCF_001515645.1 Sinocyclocheilus grahami
AGATGTGTATTGGGATATTGGATCCGTGCTTCAGCAGCCTAATTTGCCTGCTGCTGTCTGTGTCATTAATGTTAATCAAACAGCTAAACAAAAAGAACAAATCACTCACTGCTCTTGACTGAGTAGCAATGCGTTGTTTAATTTTTACATTTGGTTATACAATTATACCCCACAGATGTAGAGGACATAAAAAAGTACCTCATTGTGGTTAAGATTTTTGATGCCAGTCTTGGGAGAGTAGTTGTGATGTTGATAAAGTTTTGTGAATCAGAAGAGTCTACTAGGAAAGAAGTATTTGAATTGCTTGATGGTGAACTTAAGAGGCATACCAGTTTTCAATTAATTATATGACCAAAACTTTGAACATGTGTAAAAATGTTCCCAGCAATCAGAAACCACAATCTGAACTGAAATTTGATTTCTATTCAAACATGATAACAAACAGTAGTCTTTTCCTCAAGAATATATGATCGTACCGTCTTCTTCATAACCGATTTTAATGACCGTGCAAAGTAAAGTGCTGCTAAAGCATGTGAACTAAACACAACATGGTACTCAAATTTCCCAATATTTGGCAGGTCTGCTATATTAAAGCGTTACAGCAGGGGAGTCTAATCCTGCTCCTGGCGAGCCAATGTCCTGCATGTTTTAGCTCCAACCAACTCCAACTTGCTTGCCTGGAAATTTCTAGTGCAGTGATCCTCAAATCTGGCTCGCGAGATCCACTTTCCTGCAGAGTTTAGCTCTACCCTAATCAAACACACCTGAGTTTGCCAATCAATGTCTTCAGGATCATTAGAAAATCAGAGGTAGATTTGTTTGATTACAGGGTTGGAGCTAAACTCTGCAGGAACATGGATCTCGTGAGCCAGATTTGAGGATCACTGTTCTAGTGAGTCAGAAGACCTTGATTAGCTGGTTCAGGTGTGTTTAATTAGGGTTTTGAGCTAAACTCTACAGGACAGTTGCCCTCCAGGAACAGGTTTGGACATCCCTGTTTTTTACAGCATTTTTGATCAAATAAATGCAGTCTTGGTAAGCATCTTACTGACCCATTTTGAAAGATAGAGTATAAACTAGAGCCCGACCGATATGGGTTTTTTGGGGCCGATACCGAAATTTGGGAGTAAAAAAAATCGATATCGGTATATTGGCAGATATTCTTTGTGTATATTATAGTACAGTACCAGTCAAAAGTTTGGACACTTTCCCATTTGTGTGTCCAAACTTTTGACTGGTACTATATATGGAATACAGTATATACATAAACAGAATATATGACCTCCTTACTGAAGTGAAAGTGTTGGCTGGTGTTACTATCTCGCGAACGCGATTTCGGATCTCCACCAAATTCGGGGGATCCCTTCAGCTCAAGGAGCCCTCTTGAACGCCACCCTCCGCGCATCGGTAGCCCCCCGGGATTGCTAGATCAGTCGGCGCCGGACCGCGAATTTAACCGCGGGTAACTCCCGAACCCCGGGGGCTATCAACGCGGGGGTGGTCTCATTCGAAAGAGGGTCTCGAGACGTACACTCGTTTCGCGTTCAAGAGGGTTCCTCGAGCTGAAGGGATCCCCCGAATTTGGTGCGGATCCGCCGCGCCGTTACGGAGATATGGCCGTTCAAAGTTTCAATGGTTTTCCATTGACTTAAGCTTTAAAG
>NW_015505733.1:16443-16913 GCF_001515645.1 Sinocyclocheilus grahami
ATGGCGGAATATCATGTGAAGTCCACTTCGCAGGGCACTTACGGTCGAATAAGCCAACGCTTGAATGCTGCTGCCTGAACAAGAGGACCTCCTTACTGAAGTGAAAGTGTTGGCTGGTGTTACTATCTCGCGAACGCGATTTCGGATCTCCACCAAATTCGGGGGATCCCTTCAGCTCAAGGAGCCCTCTTGAACGCCACCCTCCGCGCATCGGTAGCCCCCCGGGATTGCTAGATCAGTCGGCGCCGGACCGCGAATTTAACCGCGGGTAACTCCCGAACCCCGGGGGCTATCAACGCGGGGGTGGTCTCATTCGAAAGAGGGTCTCGAGACGTACACTCGTTTCGCGTTCAAGAGGGTTCCTCGAGCTGAAGGGATCCCCCGAATTTGGTGCGGATCCGCCGCGCCGTTACGGAGATATGGCCGTTCAAAGTTTCAATGGTTTTCCATTGACTTAAGCTTTAAAGTGT
>NW_015505733.1:16956-49193 GCF_001515645.1 Sinocyclocheilus grahami
CGCCAGTAGCAAACAATGGAGTGCGCTCTGCTGGACAAACTAAGTAATTACAGCATTTCAAGCATTTTATCTGCGTTATATGCTCCGTAAAAAAAAATTTCATGTCTGCGGCGTATCGGCGGCATATTTGGCGATACCGATATATCGGCGACAGGCTCATATCGGCCGATATAAACGATATATCGGTCGGGCTCAAGTATAAGCGGTAACATTCTTTACAACATTTGACACTTTCATTTGACACAGTGGACACTTTAGTAGTGACAGCTTTTCTGTTTGCAAACATCAATTTTAACTTCCTTGGTGATCAGGCAGTTCTCTTGAAATTAGATTTGCCTTTTGAGGCTGTTAAAGATTATGCATCACTCGTTTCGCGTTCAAGAGGGTTCCTCGAGCTGAAGGGATCCCCCGAATTTGGTGCGGATCCGCCGCGCCGTTACGGAGATATGGCCGTTCAAAATTTCAATGGTTTTCCATAGACTTAAGCTTTAAAGCGTTTAATCCAGGCCGCCAGTAGCAAACAATGGAGGGCGCTCTGCTGGACAAACTAAGTAATTACAGCATTTCAAGCATTTTATCTGCGTTATATGCTCCGTAAAAAAAAATTTCATGTCAGCGGCATATTTGGCGATACCGATATATCGGCCGATATAAACGATATATCGGTTGGGCTCGAGTATAAGCGGTAACATTCTTTACAACATTTGACACTTTCATTTGACACAGTGGACACTTTAGTAGTGACAGCTTTTCTGTTTGCAAACATCAATTTTAACTTCCTTGGTGATCAGGCAGTTCTCTTGAAATTAGATTTGCCTTTTGAGGCTGTTAAAGATTATGCATCAGTTGTGTCTTGTCTCACCCTTGTGGAGTGGAGTCAGTTTGCTTTTGAGTCAAAGTCAATTATCACCGTTCTCACTCCCCCTTATCCATGTTGATATATGGATTATGGCAAATAACTTGGCGGCAGTCCATTGAGAAAGCATTACACCAAATTAAATTTGTACTTTGCTGAAGGATTTAGCTTCCTGCGCTTATTTTATTATTAAATATCTGTCGAGGGTGTAATCCCTTAGCGCTTGAGCTGCTCGTTCGAG
The DNA here is from genome assembly GCF_001515645.1 of Sinocyclocheilus grahami. Taxonomy (NCBI): domain Eukaryota; kingdom Metazoa; phylum Chordata; class Actinopteri; order Cypriniformes; family Cyprinidae; genus Sinocyclocheilus; species Sinocyclocheilus grahami. Next base: position 18,054 of record NW_015505733.1, read on the forward strand.
CTGCACCTTTTTTTTTTCTTTTAAAGCTGATTTTCTTTCATAGAGAAGGCAAGCCTTTTCAGGCTTTTGACATAACTTGTCATTCCTCGACATTGATGTGTTCTTTTACTTTATGCTTCAAACAGTGGTATATAGATAGCAGCGCTGCTGTAATGATTTTATTGAATTCCCCTCCACCCCTGTCTATGAGTACAAGTTGTCTTCATCTGATGATGAGTTAATAAATCTAGAATGTATACGTTTTTCAAGAGACAACAATGTGTATTTCTGAGTTTGAGTCAATCCTTCAGTCATCATTTGAAATTGAAATTGAAAATGTATGCTAAAGGACAATATCCTTATTGTCCTTTAACATAAATCAACGGGGACACAGAGGCGCAATGCATGTTTTTTAAGAACGTACTTGAACATTTTGTATTCCTCCTAAACTCCTCATTTAATTCAGATTCACTCCCAGTCACATGGCTCTTATGATTGATTACTTGATTAAAGGGGTCATCTTGAGACTCTGGGTCACAACACTACAAGATAATGATTTTTTTGGGTGAAAGAGAGTGAGCTTATGTTATTCTGTTTCGCCTCTCTTTTTTTAAAGCAGCAACTCCGAATGACTCCTCCGCTTCAGCATCACCACCATCAGTCTCGTCTGCCTGGTCCAAGGGGCAGTGGAGGTCCTGGGCTATTCCCGGATCCGGGCACGCCAATTCCTCAGCAGCCGCTGCAGCTGTTGATGCCACGTCTGGCCCACCATTCTCCGGGGCCCAGAACACAACATGACACACACGTACCACGCTCGTTGAACTCACCGCTGAGGCACTCACATGCACATCCCAACCAACACCAGCAGCATCAACAGCATCACCCCAAGAACATTCACATCAACCCTCACTTCAGAGGACCTTCCTCCTCATCTGTGCAAGGTATGGCCCCAAAGACCACCAACCTGATTTTTATATACAGTAGTCAACATTTGAAGTGGATAAAAAAAGTTAATCAAAGTTGTCCTAAGACAAGAATGGGTTTTAGGACAACTTTGATGAAAGGTTTTGATCCACTTCAAATGTTGACTACTGTAGTTAGGTGAATGGAGGCTGTCTAAGCATCTGCTGTAACATGTCTTTGACATTGTAAAGTGCCTGTCCGCTTGTTAAAGGGGTCATGAATAAAAATTGTCTTGGTATTTACACATAATAGAGGTTACTCTGCAATAAAAACATACTATTATGTAAACGTATCATTGCCACTATTTTCCTCGACACGGTCCTTAACACATGTCATTCTTGTATGTAATCAAGGAGGTGTTCTAAACAACTCCTCTCAGTCCATCAAATGAAGGCCTTTTTTGGTGCAAAATACTTGGCAAACTTTATAAACTAACCTCGGAGAAACAAAAAAGTGCATTTCATGATCATCATGATCTGTGATTGGTGTAATATGTTATGGCTCATTGTACAGACGTTCTTTGTCCAAAGTAGTTTACTGCTGTTTATGCATTAGTGAATCAAGCCACTGACTAAATGTTCAACAACTGTTCCTGGTAGTAGCTTGAAAACCATCTATTATCTATATCATGATTCATTTATAAACAAAGTGTTCAAAGAATAGTTTTCAAATTGCTGAAGCAGTCAATTCGAGACCAGCCTATCAATGATTTGATTTCTGCATTTTACACTGCTCAACAAGTCTCTTATTTACATTGTTTTCACTGCATTAGTTATGATTAAAGTATCGGTGAGACTAGAGAAATCATGTTGCAATAAGGAGGTCATTGCACTGTGTACTCAGTAGACATAACTGGCTTCAGTGCAGCACTGCAGCCTTTGATTCAATGGGAGTAGCTCTAAATAATGCTATAATCAACACTTTTCACAGTTAGTTAATCTTGTTGGCTGTTATAGTAAAAATGCAGTAAAGTTTTCAAGAGAGTTCCACTTATAATACTCATTTCATATGCAAAGATATTATCCAATCAGCAGTAGTCATTTATATTGAAGTCTCACAGCTAGACACATGGCCTTCCAACAGAGTATTCAAATCAGAGGGCTAAAATCAGGGTTGAAAATGACCATTTATCTCTAAATTCTGACTGTTATTGATGGAGAAAAAACCCCATAATTATAAGCGCACCTCAGGAAACAATATGAAATCATTTAAAAATAAATTTCATGACCCCTTTAAGTCTGACATCACACGCCATCATTTCCAAATGCTGTATTAGGTGCCAAAAACAAACGGCTAACAGTGCTAATATACACTCACGGTGTGGTGTAATACTACAAAAAAAAAAATCATGATCCTGACCTTTAATGGCCAGACAGTGATTCATCTTTTATGGATTGTAAAAATATTGATGTCTGGGATGCCGTGAGCCCGGAGACTGTAGTGTACACTGTAATTTTTTTAAGCTTAGGTTAAATGTGACACCATGATTAAATAGTGCTCATAAACGGCTGTTGACATGGTATTCTCAACTTAAATGAGTATAGGCTTGGACCCAGAAACAGTATTCCTTATTTCACGATTTAAGCAGATTCCCTGTTCATTTTTAGGCCTTTGCACTTTTGGCTGATGCTTACTCGCATTTTCGCTCAGTCCTTTTAAGAGTTTTTTTTCCCCCTTTGGTATGGCCTTCACTCTGTAGGCAGTCCATCAGCATTAAACCAGCTTTCTGAAATGCACACATCTGCGGAGGTGAAATGATTCACAGCGAAATTACTCCTTTTGACTGTCAGTTTATCTCATTAGGTGGCCCAGTCTGCTCGAGAGAGAGAGATGCACAGTTTAATCAGCAGAACAGCCCTCTCTCTATGACCAGCTGTGACAAACCATGGTTTAGACATGTGGCAAGGAGAGACTTTCATGGTGTCTGTGTTACCTCGCCCCACTCTCTGGTTCTGCATCCCTTTTTCTGTCTGACTCGTGCTTTCTCTATTTCCATTTAATCTCAGTTCCCTCAATGCCTCCTGTGCAGAACCAACCGAGGCCTAACATCGGTCCACAGAGACCCCCGGTAAGTAATCTCACGTTGCTTTGTTACAATTAAGTGATTTTACTCTGCATAAAACTGCAGTGTGTTACATCATGGTATTTCTGGGTTTGACTGGCATGTAGCCACCAAAAGCAAAATTTGTCTTGCTGTGTGTATAGCATGTCTCTAGAAAACTAAAAACATCCTCATATGTAAGCTGAATCTGCCAGTTGAAATCGAAATGGAGACCGTGAAAAAACAGAACAGATGTAAAAGCCCTTTACTTGTGTGTAAGGATGTAGAGGAACCATCAGGCAGCTGCCCGTGCTGTAGCTAAAGTGATTACTGCTGAGGAGGAGGCCTTCTGAAACCCCCCAAACTCTGTTTCCCCCGGTTCTCTTCTTTTTCCTCTGTTAAAAGTACTTTGATTTTCCTTTTTACTATTGCTGTCTAAATGATGTATAGTTCAGTGTTTCAGTTTGGAATATGGCAGTGACATGAGCACTGTGCAGTGCTACATTCAAAGTTTTCATTCATGGGATCAGTGCTGAATGAAAAAAAAAAACATTTAATTTTGATAATCACTGGGATCAAGTCATTTACACACAATGTCAGATAGGACACTCAAGACTCATATAAACTTTTACTATCAAGAGAGAATTTCCCAAAGTGTTCATCTTGTCAGAATCCATGGTCCATTAAAACACATTTTACTGGATTGTACTCCAAGTAAATCCAAATTTAGTCTTAAGGTATTTAGAAAATTGTGGCAAGGAGAGACTTTCATGGTGTCTGTGTTACCTCGCCCCACTCTCTGGTTCTGCATCCCTTTTTCTGTCTGACTCGTGCTTTCTCTATTTCCATTTAATCTCAGTTCCCTCAATGCCTCCTGTGCAGAACCAACCGAGGCCTAACATCGGTCCACAGAGACCCCCGGTAAGTAATCTCACGTTGCTTTGTTACAATTAAGTGATTTTACTCTGCATAAAACTGCAGTGTGTTACATCATGGTATTTCTGGGTTTGACTGGCATGTAGCCACCAAAAGCAAAATTTGTCTTGCTGTGTGTATAGCATGTCTCTAGAAAACTAAAAACATCCTCATATGTAAGCTGAATCTGCCAGTTGAAATCGAAATGGAGACCGTGAAAAAACAGAACAGATGTAAAAGCCCTTTACTTGTGTGTAAGGATGTAGAGGAACCATCAGGCAGCTGCCCGTGCTGTAGCTAAAGTGATTACTGCTGAGGAGGAGGCCTTCTGAAACCCCCCAAACTCTGTTTCCCCCGGTTCTCTTCTTTTTCCTCTGTTAAAAGTACTTTGATTTTCCTTTTTACTATTGCTGTCTAAATGATGTATAGTTCAGTGTTTCAGTTTGGAATATGGCAGTGACATGAGCACTGTGCAGTGCTACATTCAAAGTTTTCATTCATGGGATCAGTGCTGAATGAAAAAAAAAAACATTTAATTTTGATAATCACTGGGATCAAGTCATTTACACACAATGTCAGATAGGACACTCAAGACTCATATAAACTTTTACTATCAAGAGAGAATTTCCCAAAGTGTTCATCTTGTCAGAATCCATGGTCCATTAAAACACATTTTACTGGATTGTACTCCAAGTAAATCCAAATTTAGTCTTAAGGTATTTAGAAAATTTTTTTTTAAACATCTTTAGTTTTAATTTTGAATAACTGAACCTGGCTCTCGCCGTGAAGCTGGCATGGCATTAAAAAGAAGGAAAAAATTATCACACAGCAGATCCATTTAACTGTAAAAACTGATGTCACATTACCTAAAATATACACTTTCTCTTATAAATTCTAACCTAAATTCCTGATTGTGAAAAGGAAACTTTGTCCATGTGTTTGCCAACTATTCATGTACTGTGACCCCTTGTTTGGACACATTGTGGACATTTAAAATGATTGGTCATTCCTAAAATTGCTGAATATGAAAAGTTCCACACACACACACACACATTCATGACACATTTCCAGCTGTCTCCCTCTCATAGCCAGTCTGGTATAGACAAGACACCATTTAAAATGCCATTGGCATTTTGCAGGGAGCGGTGTCCATTAGCCCTCTGGGCACTTGATTATCATACATTAGCATATGAGCACATCTCATCTTACAATAGGCTGATCCATAATTTCTCTATGAATATTTACTACTGCAGAGTTTTTGAATATTAATCTCCATTCTACATATTTATATTGTATTTTATGTTTGATACTGCTCTTAGCAGAATTAGTATATTACTCTTTAGTAAATCTGTTTAAAAAAAACATAGCCTGGCTTCATTTTACAAGTTAGTCGAAGTTTAAAGTTAGATTTTCTTTTGTTAAACGACATTTATTGCTTTATTGCATATTAGTTGGATGGATAAATTGCTTTTATTATGTCAGAAAGTAGCACCGTTGGAAGGATTTTTGTATATAGGTATATAGAATAGAAAACACTTGTAGAAATATGGAAGGAATTTGTCTAGAAATATAAGAAATCTGTTTTTCATATTTGATGTTTTGTGTTTGTATGTCAGGATCAGAAATTAATGAGGGCTTGGGGCAAAAATACTACCAAAATTTAAGATAAAGCACAATTAAACTAAATCTACTTCCGCTGTTGCCGTTAAAGTGAAATGTGAAAATGAAATTAAAAGTGTTTAATGTAGCATTACATTTAGATCTGCTTACATTGCATCTGATTCCTTTACATGTTTTTTTTCTCAGTGTTCTCAGCATTATAATCAGTCACACACGTTTCTGTTGAGTGAATGAATGCAGTGGCTAATCAGAGGCGTTTAGATTAGTCACCGCACTCACTGAATTCTGCACTCTCACAAATTCTCATCATAAAGTGCAGAGGTGAAATAAGAGATTCATTTCACAGTGTAGACAGCTTCTGTGATTTATAACGTGAGGTGTTTTTGAGTGCTTAAACTCTTGCTAGACTGAAGTCAATGATGGGAAATAATCTGCTTGCTTTCTGTATACAATTTATTCACTGTTAAAATAGTTTTTACGCTGGTAAGACAACCAATGTGAAGTCTTGATTTTCTAATTCGTAAAAAAGCATGAAACTAATTCATAGATTATTCTTAGTTTGTTTTGTCTATGTAGCCAGAATATGAAGAGCCATTTCCCCAAATACAAAAACACCTTTTGTATTCTATTAATCAAAATTAATAAGCAGCATTAAACAGTCTGTGAAAACAAACATAAATGGCATGTCAGATGCTTCAGTTATATTTTTCTAAAGATGGCTGTTGTTGGTGTTGATAAAATTTTATCGGTAACAGGCTGTAATGTTCTGAATGATTTTGAATATATATGTTTATAATTTATTTTTCTTTTCTTTTTTACCTTGATCTATGAGAATTTGTCAGATACCTAAAGACAGAGCAGAGATGAATAAGTTGCTGAGTTTATTTTAAGACACATGAGGCTGGTCTTCAAAATGGCAGCAGCTCATGCTTGGCATTTGTCTTTCTCTCTCATCTATATCTCCCAGGCAGATCATAACTGGTTACATATTGAACAGATCCATGGGTATTTACAAAAGATTAGCCCCCCGAAAGGACATGCTTCTTTTATCAAATGAATACAAACTTGCAAAGGTATTGTGAATGCACTTAAGCTCCCATTGTGTTATAGGAGCTGACCTTTTGAATAGAGCAATGAAGTCCACAATAACAATGTGATTCTCTCTCGCTCCCTTCTGGCCGTTGCTTAGCTAAGCTGCCTGATTGACCTTCTGTTAAGCAACTTGGCTGGCCTTGGTGACACTCACTGGCCGACTGAAGATCAGAGCTGAAAATGTGGCTTAAAAGTTTGATTGCATCTTAAGTCATTTATAATGAGTAAAGAGGTGCTAAGCATCACAATTTTCTGGAGTGTGGCCCTTTTGAACGAAGGCTAATTTCTTAAGAGCAAAGGATATTTTCAAAGAATAAAGGAGAGGGGATTCATATTCAACTGCAGGATTAGTAAGGATCGTTATCTGTCTTTCCTCTGGAAAGGTAGAGGGGGGTTGAGTTTTATGAGCAATGGGGTAGGTAAGCGCTGAAAATGGGTATATGCAAATAGTTTTCTTTCTGCCTTAAAGATTTCTCAGTGGTTTAAGCTGATGGTTATGATCTTAATATGAAGAGTTACATTTTAAATGAGCACAAATAAGAAGCTTTTTGTCTTTGAAACTCATGTGTCAACAATAATATTTTGGTGCTGAAATAGTCATAATGTTTTCTGTGGAGTCAGTGTGATTTTTGCTGTTGGCTGTCCTCCTCCAGGCTCCTCCTGATTTCCAGCAACATCTCCAAGGGAATTTTGGCCCACCTCAACGGTCTCTGCCCCCCCAGGATCAATGGAGAGGACCACCACCACATCATCAGGATCCAGAGCACTTCTTCCCTGGTGGTAAGGTCAATTTAAGGTGGTCACACTGGTTGCTTGCATAGACTATACCTGCATTGTTTTGAATATCTGTTTTGACTTTTGTTATTCCATCCAGTCGTTTACCAGCAACTGAAGCAGTCAGAATTTATGCTGTAGGTTTCTGGCTTCTCATTCACGTTATGTCTTTTATTCCTTTCTTTTCTCTTTTCTAGAGCCACGTTTTTCGGGCCAGCACATGTTTGACCAGCCAGGCCCTGCCCCCCTCATGAATAACAGTGTTCTTCCGTTATCAGGGCAAGGCCCTCCATCTTTCCCCCCACAAGGGGGACACCGAAGTCCTGGATTTGGTTCTCTGGGGCTTGGGCAGAACCAAGGGCCTCAGGGAGGAGGTATGCCTATCAATGATTTGATTTCTGCATTTTACACTGCTCAACAAGTCTCTTATTTACATTGTTTTCACTGCATTAGTTATGATTAAAGTATCGGTGAGACTAGAGAAATCATGTTGCAATAAGGAGGTCATTGCACTGTGTACTCAGTAGACATAACTGGCTTCAGTGCAGCACTGCAGCCTTTGATTCAATGGGAGTAGCTCTAAATAATGCTATAATCAACACTTTTCACAGTTAGTTAATCTTGTTGGCTGTTATAGTAAAAATGCAGTAAAGTTTTCAAGAGAGTTCCACTTATAATACTCATTTCATATGCAAAGATATTATCCAATCAGCAGTAGTCATTTATATTGAAGTCTCACAGCTAGACACATGGCCTTCCAACAGAGTATTCAAATCAGAGGGCTAAAATCAGGGTTGAAAATGACCATTTATCTCTAAATTCTGACTGTTATTGATGGAGAAAAAACCCCATAATTATAAGCGCACCTCAGGAAACAATATGAAATCATTTAAAAATAAATTTCATGACCCCTTTAAGTCTGACATCACACGCCATCATTTCCAAATGCTGTATTAGGTGCCAAAAACAAACGGCTAACAGTGCTAATATACACTCACGGTGTGGTGTAATACTACAAAAAAAAAAATCATGATCCTGACCTTTAATGGCCAGACAGTGATTCATCTTTTATGGATTGTAAAAATATTGATGTCTGGGATGCCGTGAGCCCGGAGACTGTAGTGTACACTGTAATTTTTTTAAGCTTAGGTTAAATGTGACACCATGATTAAATAGTGCTCATAAACGGCTGTTGACATGGTATTCTCAACTTAAATGAGTATAGGCTTGGACCCAGAAACAGTATTCCTTATTTCACGATTTAAGCAGATTCCCTGTTCATTTTTAGGCCTTTGCACTTTTGGCTGATGCTTACTCGCATTTTCGCTCAGTCCTTTTAAGAGTTTTTTTTTTCCCCTTTGGTATGGCCTTCACTCTGTAGGCAGTCCATCAGCATTAAACCAGCTTTCTGAAATGCACACATCTGCGGAGGTGAAATGATTCACAGCGAAATTACTCCTTTTGACTGTCAGTTTATCTCATTAGGTGGCCCAGTCTGCTCGAGAGAGAGAGATGCACAGTTTAATCAGCAGAACAGCCCTCTCTCTATGACCAGCTGTGACAAACCATGGTTTAGACATGTGGCAAGGAGAGACTTTCATGGTGTCTGTGTTACCTCGCCCCACTCTCTGGTTCTGCATCCCTTTTTCTGTCTGACTCGTGCTTTCTCTATTTCCATTTAATCTCAGTTCCCTCAATGCCTCCTGTGCAGAACCAACCGAGGCCTAACATCGGTCCACAGAGACCCCCGGTAAGTAATCTCACGTTGCTTTGTTACAATTAAGTGATTTTACTCTGCATAAAACTGCAGTGTGTTACATCATGGTATTTCTGGGTTTGACTGGCATGTAGCCACCAAAAGCAAAATTTGTCTTGCTGTGTGTATAGCATGTCTCTAGAAAACTAAAAACATCCTCATATGTAAGCTGAATCTGCCAGTTGAAATCGAAATGGAGACCGTGAAAAAACAGAACAGATGTAAAAGCCCTTTACTTGTGTGTAAGGATGTAGAGGAACCATCAGGCAGCTGCCCGTGCTGTAGCTAAAGTGATTACTGCTGAGGAGGAGGCCTTCTGAAACCCCCCAAACTCTGTTTCCCCCGGTTCTCTTCTTTTTCCTCTGTTAAAAGTACTTTGATTTTCCTTTTTACTATTGCTGTCTAAATGATGTATAGTTCAGTGTTTCAGTTTGGAATATGGCAGTGACATGAGCACTGTGCAGTGCTACATTCAAAGTTTTCATTCATGGGATCAGTGCTGAATGAAAAAAAAAAACATTTAATTTTGATAATCACTGGGATCAAGTCATTTACACACAATGTCAGATAGGACACTCAAGACTCATATAAACTTTTACTATCAAGAGAGAATTTCCCAAAGTGTTCATCTTGTCAGAATCCATGGTCCATTAAAACACATTTTACTGGATTGTACTCCAAGTAAATCCAAATTTAGTCTTAAGGTATTTAGAAAAAAAATTATTTTAAACATCTTTAGTTTTAATTTTGAATAACTGAACCTGGCTCTCGCCGTGAAGCTGGCATGGCATTAAAAAGAAGGAAAAAATTATCACACAGCAGATCCATTTAACTGTAAAAACTGATGTCACATCACCTAAAATATACACTTTCTCTTATAAATTCTAACCTAAATTCCTGATTGTGAAAAGGAAACTTTGTCCATGTGTTTGCCAACTATTCATGTACTGTGACCCCTTGTTTGGACACATTGTGGACATTTAAAATGATTGGTCATTCCTAAAATTGCTGAATATGAAAAGTTCCACACACACACATTCATGACACATTTCCAGCTGTCTCCCTCTCATAGCCAGTCTGGTATAGACAAGACACCATTTAAAATGCCATTGGCATTTTGCAGGGAGCGGTGTCCATTAGCCCTCTGGGCACTTGATTATCATACATTAGCATATGAGCACATCTCATCTTACAATAGGCTGATCCATAATTTCTCTATGAATATTTACTACTGCAGAGTTTTTGAATATTAATCTCCATTCTACATATTTATATTGTATTTTATGTTTGATACTGCTCTTAGCAGAATTAGTATATTACTCTTTAGTAAATCTGTTTTTAAAAAAACATAGCCTGGCTTCATTTTACAAGTTAGTCGAAGTTTAAAGTTAGATTTTCTTTTGTTAAACGACATTTATTGCATAATGACGCATTAGTTGGATGGATAAATTGCTTTTATTATGTCAGAAAGTAGCACCGTTGGAAGGATTTTTGTATATAGAACATTTTTATAGAAAACACTTGTAGAAATATGGAAGGAATTTGTCTAGAAATATAAGAAATCTGTTTTTCATATTTGATGTTTTGTGTTTGTATGTCAGGATCAGAAATTAATGAGGGCTTGGGGCAAAAATACTACCAAAATTTAAGATAAAGCACAATTAAACTAAATCTACTTCCGCTGTTGCCGTTAAAGTGAAATGTGAAAATGAAATTAAAAGTGTTTAATGTAGCATTACATTTAGATCTGCTTACATTGCATCTGATTCCTTTACATGTTTTTTTTCTCAGTGTTCTCAGCATTATAATCAGTCACACACGTTTCTGTTGAGTGAATGAATGCAGTGGCTAATCAGAGGCGTTTAGATTAGTCACCGCACTCACTGAATTCTGCACTCTCACAAATTCTCATCATAAAGTGCAGAGGTGAAATAAGAGATTCATTTCACAGTGTAGACAGCTTCTGTGATTTATAACGTGAGGTGTTTTTGAGTGCTTAAACTCTTGCTAGACTGAAGTCAATGATGGGAAATAATCTGCTTGCTTTCTGTATACAATTTATTCACTGTTAAAATAGTTTTTACGCTGGTAAGACAACCAATGTGAAGTCTTGATTTTCTAATTCGTAAAAAAGCATGAAACTAATTCATAGATTATTCTTAGTTTGTTTTGTCTATGTAGCCAGAATATGAAGAGCCATTTCCCCAAATACAAAAACACCTTTTGTATTCTATTAATCAAAATTAATAAGCAGCATTAAACAGTCTGTGAAAACAAACATAAATGGCATGTCAGATGCTTCAGTTATATTTTTCTAAAGATGGCTGTTGTTGGTGTTGATAAAATTTTATCGGTAACAGGCTGTAATGTTCTGAATGATTTTGAATATATATGTTTATAATTTATTTTTCTTTTCTTTTTTACCTTGATCTATGAGAATTTGTCAGATACCTAAAGACAGAGCAGAGATGAATAAGTTGCTGAGTTTATTTTAAGACACATGAGGCTGGTCTTCAAAATGGCAGCAGCTCATGCTTGGCATTTGTCTTTCTCTCTCATCTATATCTCCCAGGCAGATCATAACTGGTTACATATTGAACAGATCCATGGGTATTTACAAAAGATTAGCCCCCCGAAAGGACATGCTTCTTTTATCAAATGAATACAAACTTGCAAAGGTATTGTGAATGCACTTAAGCTCCCATTGTGTTATAGGAGCTGACCTTTTGAATAGAGCAATGAAGTCCACAATAACAATGTGATTCTCTCTCGCTCCCTTCTGGCCGTTGCTTAGCTAAGCTGCCTGATTGACCTTCTGTTAAGCAACTTGGCTGGCCTTGGTGACACTCACTGGCCGACTGAAGATCAGAGCTGAAAATGTGGCTTAAAAGTTTGATTGCATCTTAAGTCATTTATAATGAGTAAAGAGGTGCTAAGCATCACAATTTGCTGGAGTGTGGCTCTTTTGAACGAAGGCTAATTTCTTAAGAGCAAAGGATATTTTCAAAGAATAAAGGAGAGGGGATTCATATTCAACTGCAGGATTAGTAAGGATCGTTATCTGTCTTTCCTCTGGAAAGGTAGAGGGGGGTTGAGTTTTATGAGCAATGGGGTAGGTAAGCGCTGAAAATGGGTATATGCAAATAGTTTTCTTTCTGCCTTAAAGATTTCTCAGTGGTTTAAGCTGATGGTTATGATCTTAATATGAAGAGTTACATTTTAAATGAGCACAAATAAGAAGCTTTTTGTCTTTGAAACTCATGTGTCAACAATAATATTTTGGTGCTGAAATAGTCATAATGTTTTCTGTGGAGTCAGTGTGATTTTTGCTGTTGGCTGTCCTCCTCCAGGCTCCTCCTGATTTCCAGCAACATCTCCAAGGGAATTTTGGCCCACCTCAGCGGGCTCTCCTCCCCCAGGAGCAATGGAGAGGACCACCGCCACTTCATCGGGATCCAGAGCACTTCTTCCCTGGTGGTAAGGTCAATTTAAGGTGGTCACACTGGTTGCTTGCATAGACTATACCTGCATTGTTTTGAATATCTGTTTTGACTTTTGTTATTCCATCCAGTCGTTTACCAGCAACTGAAGCAGTCAGAATTTATGCTGTAGGTTTCTGGCTTCTCATTCACGTTATGTCTTTTATTCCTTTCTTTTCTCTTTTCTAGAGCCACGTTTTTCGGGCCAGCACATGTTTGACCAGCCAGGCCCTGCCCCCCTCATGAATAACAGTGTTCTTCCGTTATCAGGGCAAGGCCCTCCATCTTTCCCCCCACAAGGGGGACACCGAAGTCCTGGATTTGGTTCTCTGGGGCTTGGGCAGAACCAAGGGCCTCAGGGAGGAGGTATTTTCCAGAGAGAGCCCCCTCGGCCGGGTTTGGCCCCGCAGCATGGAGGCCCCCCTGGTCCCCGTGGCTTTGTGGGTCATAGACAGCCCTTCTCGCCCCAACAGCAGGGACCCCCCTTTAGCCCCCAGCATGTGCAGTTTGGTATGCAGGTACGCCAGAGAGTAAGTCAGTTTACCAGAAATAAACAAATTTTGAACACCATGTTGATTTACAGCATGGCATGGAACTGGCATGAAAAATTTAGTATAGGAAAATATATTGAGTTTTCGGTGTCTTTTATTTTGCATTTATTTTGTAATTCTGTAAATTTAGTAGGAAATACGGCAGTCATGCACTACTGTTCAAAAGTTTGGGGTTGGACATATTTTATAAATGTTTTTGAAAGTAGTCTTATATGCTCACCAGGGCTGCATTTATTTGATCTAACATGCAGTAAAGCAGTAATATTACAAAATATTATTATGATTTAAAAAAAACTTTTCGATTTAAAAAAAGTCAAGACAATTTATTCCTGTGATAACAGCTGAATATTTAGCAGTCTTCAGTGTCACATTATCATTCAGAAATAGGTGTTCAATAGTGTTTTTTATGTTGTTCAAACCATAATACTTTTTTCAGGATTCTTTTATGAATGTAAAGATTTAAAGAACAGCATTTCGTCAAAATAGTAAAGACATTTATAATGTTACAAAAGATTTCTGTCACTTTTGAAAAATGTCCTCGCTAAAAAAAAAATCATACTGACCCCAAACTCTGTGAACAGACATGTATATGGCAAGGAGCCATACCTAAGGTATTTTAGCTTGGTTGGAAACCTGTAATTGTAAGACATGTAGGTGTAGTGGTGGCCTGTGCAAGGAGAAGCTGCAGTCTTCATTTTAAGCAGCAGACAAGACTGCCCTCTTGTGTTAGCACTGTTTATCAGTTCATGGTTATTTGAGGTCACTGGGTTAGTTGTTACACATCAGAGGTCTAGCTTTCTTTAATGAAAATATTTATTCTTAATTGTCAGTAAACACAAATTGGTGTTGTTTTTCTTGGCTTGAGTTGTAAATTCAGATAATAGTGACAAATTATCTGTCTGTAAGACTACTGAAATATTATACAGCGCTGACTTCAAGGGTACCCACATTCTCAATCATGACTGGCCTACATTTCAGTGTAAATGTCCTTAAGCTGGATCTAATTCATTCACATGCTCAAGGCTACAACTTTGCTTTATATTATTTTATGTATATTTGATTTTAGGTCTTATTCCGGCTGTTTTCTTTGTGTTTTGTGGTATTCAGGGTCTAATGCAGCTGCCCCTGCACCATGATCTGCCACTATCCCATCAATCCTTGCACCAGCAGCACCAGCAACACAGACAGGACTTGCCCCTCCAGGGTCTGCCTCACTCCCAGCCTCCACCCCAACACCAACAGCACCATCAACACCACCCAAGGGACCAACATCCCATGGTGCACCTCTCTCAGCCCCACTTCCGCCAGTTGAATCAAAGACAGATGCAGTCCCGACCGCAGGGCAACCAGCAACGAAACAACCATGCCAGACCCAAAATGGTTAGCCATTCAAATGTGTATTTGTTGCAGTGAGCAAGATGGCAAGAGAAATATTTATTATAAATAAACATTTTTCATTTGTGCATGTCAGCTCAAAAGCTTTTTGAGCAAAATTGCTGTCAATTGACCGATTTTCAGTCTTTGCAGTTTTTCTATGAATGTCAACCCATATATATGACCACCACCTCCTCTTCTTCAGATGCCTCCTTCTCCACTGCAGCAGATTCCCCCTCAACGCAACAGCAACCTCCGTGAGCTGCCCATCGCCACAAGCAACAATAACCGCCCGCCAGTGCCTAGTGGGCAAGCAAGGCCTGTTACCATGGCAACACAGAATGTTAGACCAGGGCAGGCTGCCCGTGCTGGACCAGCAGGAAGGGGAGGATCTGTGGCACAAGGGCTGGGACCTGCCAAAGCACCAGAGCAGCCCAGTGTGCCTGAGATGAAGAAAGAGTGTCCAGCTGCACAGTCAAACACCACTCCAGAGGTAATACTGCGTAGCATGATCATGTGGGAGGGGTTAACATTCAGCATGTTTTCCACCCATAGACTTTTGCAGTAGCTGCTATTTAAAATGCTATATTTGTTCTGTTTGAACTGCATTATTCCACTGAAATACACTCATTGGTTAGTTTACGTGTAGCATAGTCCTATTGTTGTTGTGTCTGATTGGCTCACCTTATTACTATTTTTGTGCTGATACTTTCTGTAAAAGCTTTGTTTTTTAAGAAAATTGATTATAAAGATTATTTTTTCATTTCTGACCTTAGTTTTGGCATGAAAATAACCGTATAAGTTGTCATGGCATTAAAACAGACAAGTAAAGGCTTTTTGAAAATGCTTACCTTAAATTTTAGTCAGTTAAAAGCAATAATTTGTCTTTTCAGTCACTTTAGTCTGACTGAAATCATACCATTTTTTTTGTCAGACTGATATCATACCAGTTCAGACAAATAAATATAGATAATGCAAATGTAGCTTGACTGTCCAGCATGCATACATTTTAATTGGACTACAATTGACCTCTGTTGTGTGTGTGCACCAAAAGAAGTGATGTGCAAACTGTATTCAATCCTTCAGATTTGTTGTGTATACTTGGGCAGAGAGATGAACACTTAAGCTTGATTACACTAAAACTAAACTAGCTTAAACATACTGTATATTTGCACATTTTATCATCAAGCCAAAAAAAATAAAGCTGACTCCTTTTTTTTCATCCTGAATTTGTTCATCATTGTTTAGGACCCATATGAAGATGAGGAGACACGTCAGTACAGACTGAAGATCGAAGAACAGAAGCGCCTGCGAGAAGAGATCCTCAAGCGCAAAGAGCAGCGCAGACAGATGCAGGCTGGTATGCGCAAAAAAGAACTGATGGAACGGATAAGTGGCCAGAACCCAAACCAGACTCCACAAACTCAGAACCCCACACAGTACCCTGCAGCCCAACCCCCACAGCCGGTCCCTTCACTGATCTCTAACGGTACCCCCCAGAACCCTTCGTCAGGTCTTAGTTCTCCTCATCCAAATGTGAAGGCCCGGCTGCAGAACACTAATCCTCAGGCACAGACGTCAGGTTGGTCTGGGCCGCAGAAGCAACAGAACGCTGGTCCTGAAGCCAGCCAGCAGGGCCAATGGCAACCACAGCAGAAGAGGACCATGACCCCACAAAACACTCAAAGACAAGGTGCTGCTCAGACCAGCCCATCAGAAGTGCCAGTGGGTCAGCCTCAGCCTGGGGGAAAGAGAACAGTGATGCAAAGAGCGAGCAGCATAGAATCACCACAGGTTCCACAGAAAGTGCGAGTAGTTAAGCTTCTGGGAGAGGTGAGTGAATTTGTTACTGGTTTAAACTTTAGATGTGATCTTTAAAGTTCATATGCCACTGATTTTTTTTATTATTTTTGTCTTTGTCCTTTGGTGTTTTTTTTGTGTTTTTTTGAAGTAGTTGTCACCAGAGCTCTTTATAGAATAAATCAAAGAACTCTGAACTCGACAAGCAGGATTTCCAATTACTCTAAAAGTCAAGGTGTCTACTTTTTTTGACCACTGAAGTTTTTAGAGCTAAAAACTCTTTAAAGTATGCTTTTTTTCTCTTTTTGAGAAAATCAATACAGAAAGTGGTCTCTATGCTGTGATTTGTGACACCACACTTAATGGACAGAACAATTTTACCTTTTAAGCCCATAAATGGCACTATTCTGGCGTCATTTAAGTGAGTTGCTTGGCATTTGCGCCTTTACTTTGAGTGACAACAGATCCAGACATTGTAAAGATTTGTGTCTTCTTTAAGTCATGGTGATATTTTACGTGACAATTTGAGAAAGATCTAATGGACGTTTAAGTTGAGGGTTCCAGCAGTCATTTAGCATTAAGACTAGAGTTTGAGCTGGTTATTTACAAATCTGGCAGGACATTTTCTGCATCTCAATCAAGAAAAGAAGGACCCGAGGATGATTTATGGGCTCTAAGAGATGATTTGCTGCATTGAATGAGGAGAAACCATTTTTTTCCAGTCTCCTTCCTGAAGCGAAGCTAAATATTTCCTTTGAGTGCAGACTCTCTGTGGATGAAGATAACTGTGTGTCAACTTAGTTAATAGAAAGCTACATGCAGCTATCTGAAGTGCCGTGGCTCTGACTGACAAAGAGGAAGAAGGGGGGGAGGGGGTGTCAGACCGAGAGAATCTGATCCTCTAGGTGCTTCTCTTCTCCTGCTGTCAACCTCAGCTGCCTGACAATGTTATCTCTCTTTCTTATTCTCCCTTCTAACTTGTGCTCGCTCGGTGTTACTCTCTTCATCTATCTCGTCTCGCCTCTCGCTTTATTCATCCATCAGCTCATCATTGAAGTGTGTTCGAATAGGTGTCAGTCTGGGGACATCTGCAATTAATCTTCCTCGTCTATGTTGATATCGGTGTAATAATACCTGCGAGAGTCTGGGAGAAAGGGAGATGGCGGATTTGGCGGATTTGTATTTTTCCCCAGCTTAGCCGTACAGATAAGAGCAAATTAAATTTTCATCAGGAAGAATACACAGCCTGAGCCGTACAAAAGCAGCATGGGGGATGGAGGTGACGGGGGGGAGGTGCTTGTCAAGTGTCGTCACCCCGCCCTGGTGTATTGCAGCGGTGCATCTGATAGATGTAATCTGAAGGTGTGGATTTTGTATCGAGTAAGATTAATCCATTAACCCCCTCTCATGGAGACGCAATTGAGATAATGCACATGGTTTTGAAAGACAGATGGGGAGAAAAGGATGAATGTAGCAGATTTGGCAATTATGTCTTTGCTGTAGACTGAAGAAATGTGTTTATAGGGAGCATACAGTATTTAATGCTTTACCAGCCTGAATATAAGTGTTGCTGTCAGATAAGGAATATACGCTGATGTTTGCTTCTCTTTGTAGTGGACAATATAAAAATTTAGGGATAAATGTAGGCACCTAGACAATACTAGCATTGCTGTCAGGCCCGATACATCTAATGCACTCATACTCATTCTCGTTAAAATGTTCCTATAACGAAAACCGATACCATGCAGTGTTTGTTTCCACACCAAAAAAATACTGATGACAGAACAAACAGGGAACAGAGTGGAGATTTTCAAGAAGGATGTCTATGATATATATATATATAGAACGAGTGCACAGTGGCACAGATGCACAAGCGTTTTAAGTGCACATCTCTTTCTCTCCAACATTGTTGGAAAGTTTGTAGTTAAATTCTTTTTTTCCCAATAGTACATTTCAATAACATATTTTCTAAGAAGGAAAGAGAAAGAAAGAGAGAGCACTTCTTTTGCGTGCATTTCTTTACTGTTTGTTCACTCCGCACATGCACCATTTGGATTAAAACTAAGCTTTGTGTCAGT
The DNA here is from genome assembly GCF_001515645.1 of Sinocyclocheilus grahami. Lineage (NCBI taxonomy): Eukaryota > Metazoa > Chordata > Actinopteri > Cypriniformes > Cyprinidae > Sinocyclocheilus > Sinocyclocheilus grahami. Next base: position 36,476 of record NW_015505733.1, read on the forward strand.
AAAACATTAACTGTTACATAATTTCTATATAACAAATGGTGTCTGCGTGTAACCTACTGTCACAGACAGACCAGTTTGTTCAACTGTACTTTTAAATGAACATGTAACATATTTAGATCTACGTTAACATGTGTAGGATACATCAGCCATTGTGTTAAGGGAAATTAGGAGAAACATTTGTTAAATTAATCGTTACTGCACACAATGTAAAATTATTCAAAAAACCCTTATCTGGGCTAGAAGCCCCCTTGGGTAAACACTTGCAGAATATAGAAAATAACTTTTGATTTATATATATATATTTAAAGTTTCATGAATGTAAAATATTAAATCAACTATTCTGTTTACAATTTTGACAATTTAGTTAAATAATTACAAGAAAATTAACAGGCAAAGCAGAATCCCAGTAAAAGATAATCATCTGACAGAATAATTTATTCTGTGACTTATGTAAAGACTTACACATTAAATTACACATTTTAATTGAGCATGATGCCATAATAGCAACACTATGCATTAAAATAGACTGGTTTCACTTAGCCTATAGGTTTTAATGAATAAATATGTCAGAAATGTACATCTAACTCATTGAACTATTAAAAATAACTCTAGGATTACAGAAATTACTCAATGAATTAAATGAAAAATATCTGAAGCAAGAACATACCACTTTGGACCTTCTGTGCATCTTATCCCAAGAGTCTAATTTTACCGTTTCAATTTAAAATAAAAATATATATTTTTCCTTGCATATCTACGTTAACACATAGACACAAAAACCTTTAACATTCAACAATACTTTGTCATGCCCTATACGGTATGAAAAGAGCCTGTTTTGTGAGATTTAGTGGTCTGTGAAAAACTTAAATCTGGCCATTTTCAAGGCCTTCAACATCTAAAGACTGCCAGCAGCCATCAGATAACGTAGGCACTTCGAAAGGTTTTCCTGCAGATGAGGAAACAGAATGACTGAGAATCTCGAGGAAGAGCCAGAGGCAGTTTATCTCAAACAGGTCCACTTCCATGCCATCTGTGCTCAGAGATGCAGTCATCACTGTTCTGAAAGAGGTCTAATTCAGCTATACCGAACACATCACATAATTCAACACATTTGTCTCTTATTGTGTCTGTTTGCTTATTCAGTTACACTGTGCCAGTTTAAACTGATCACAGTAAGTTGTGTACGTTTTGGTGAGCTGTAAGACTGCCATTGTATTAATTATCACTTTTGATATAAGCAGTTTACATTTGAATATTTGTGATCCAATCAGACTTCATGATGGACTGTAATGTTTTTTTGTTTTGTTTTTTGTGTATGCTGCTGGAGATTTTCTTTGTGTGGGTTGTAAGATGTGTCTCCTCTGTATTCAGCAGGCAGATGCTGGTCCCAACACTGGTCCCCCACAGCAGCAGCAACAACCAATTGGTCGGCCTGTCCCCCAACAGAGACTTGGTCCCATCAGGAAAGTTACCATGGCAACTGGTGGTGTACAAAATCAACAACAGGCTGGCCGTGGCGTGGCAAACCAAATGAACCGGGTATGACATTGAATCTGGATTACTCTCATAAGCCCTTAATTGGACAGGTGCACAATGCCATTTTGCACAGCTGACACTAAGCCCTGATACTAATGGTGATTTCAAGTCATGTCGAAAGGAATGTATTTATGACTTTCTTTAAGCCACGGCTTTCCGAGTTGGGAACGACTGAATTAAAGCATTATGGTGGAAGCAAATTTCTGTTAGTCATAAGTTGTAACTGAAATGTTTTATGCATTTTGTGTACTGTGGAGGAAGATGATGAAACTTGCCAGAAAGCAGTGCATTTAACTTGTTTACGAGGAAATCAGATCAAATTCCCCATCTCTCATCCTCCTCTGTGGCGACCCAAGAATAAAAAATACACCACCGTTGAAATGTTTGGGGTCAGTGAGATTTTTTTTTATTTTGAAATTATTGATTTATTCAGCAAGGATGCATTAAATTTATCTTAAGTGACATTTATAATGTTACAAAAGATTTCTACTTCCAATAAGTGCTGTTCTTTTTCATTTTTTATTCATCAAATAATCCTGAAGCAGCACAATTGTTTTCAACATTAATAATAATACGAAATGTTTCTTGAGCACCAAATCAACATATTAGTATGATTTCTGATAGATCCATGTAACTCTTAAACTTTCAGTAGTCATTACTCCAGTTCTCAGTGACGTGTGGCCAAGTATGGTGACCTATACTCTGAATTTGTGCTCTGCATTTAACCCGTCCAGGTGCACACACACAGTAGTGAACACACACACACACCCGGAGCAGTGGGCAGCCATATTGCTGCGGCGCCCGGGGAGCAGTTGGGGGTTTGGTGCCTTGCTCAAGGGTTTCACCTCAGTCGTGGTATTGAGGGTGGAAGAGAGCGCTGTACATTCACTCCTCCCACCTACAATCCCTGCTGGACCAGAGACTCAAACCCGCAACCTTCAGGTTACAAGTCCGACTCGACTCTCTAACCATTAGTCCAACGACTGCCCCATATAACTAACATCAAAGGAATAAATTGAATTTTAAAATATATTAAAACAGTAGTTTTAGTCATTTAAAATAGTAATTTTAAGTTGTGATAATGTTCATCAATATGACTGTTTTTAACATATTTTTTATCAAGTAAATGCATCATTAGTGAGCATAAGAGGCATTCAAAAAAAAAAATATATATATTTTTTTTTAACTAACCCCGAATGTTTGAATGGTTGTGTACATAAAACATCAGTTACACACATGTTTTGCTTTTCATTGTTGTATTAGCTCTCAAAGGATTCATGTCTTTGTCAGGAAGTGGAAAAGAGAGAGTGGTTTGAACTTACCCATGAAATTGGTAGGGATGCATCGATCCGATACTCCATTTTCTGCCGGATCGGGTATCGGTCAGACGAGACCGATCCAAATCAGATATTGTGCGAATACTATGCTGTGTTATTGTTAAGCCCCACGAAAGGCACAAAAACATTATAAAACACCATACATTTTTCGTGCACTATATATTAAGTGTTCTGAAGCCATTCCATAGTTTAATGTGAAGTATAGATGAATATTTAAGTCAAGTTCACGTAAACTCTTCTCCCCGCTGCGTCTGTCTGTCATCCTCCATTCAGCATTCAAACAGCGTGTCGCGTTAAGTTACTACAGTCAAAAAGATTAAACTCTCTTCGAGTGCACAATAACTGAGATTTAAAACCGTTAAAAGAAAAGGCTCAATAAAGTATTGCACAGATATAATACACTACGCAGCAATATCTCTTCTCTTTTCTATGTGGAGCGCTGTGACTCTGTTGCTTCAAGCGCATCATTCTGCGGATGGGATGCGCTTAAGTGCTTTGTGGCGCTCTGTATTGAAGCCATACCCTTTTGTATTATAATTTTGCATAATGTAAGATTATTAATAGTCTTTTTTTGTTCTGTTCTATCTATCATATGTTGTGTGTGTGTTGGCATATGCGCAAAACACGTGCGAGCGGCTGTGAGTGACTATATAAATGCATCATCATTCACTCATAATTACAAATTAAGCTTTTAATGTGATTTCAACTTTAAAAGTGCATTAAAATAGAAACAACACCAAGTTCTTCAACATGGAATGCAATAGAAATGTCGTAACAGTCATTTCCCCAGATAATTGTTTCATATTTGAAAGGATTCAGGGAAGGATTCATGGGAAGGATTCATTCCTACAACTTGTTAATTCGTTCCTACGACTTATTAATTTGTGGCCACTGTCCATGTTTCATTAATTTTGTTCCTTAACCCATGATTTAACTAAAATGAGGGAACAAATTAATACATCGAACGAATTCTTAATTCATGGCCATGAAATCTTTAATTTCCCTTCCTCATGTTTAGCACAGTTAGAGATGCGAAAACAGTGATAAAAAGTGAATGACAATAAAATAAACCTGCTAAATTAGAGGGTTAGACTGTGAGGATTTAGGAAAAGAAACAATGCCTAAATATTATTGAATTTGTGGAAATTCGTGACCAAGAACAAAGCCGCATAAATGTAGGCTATATGGGCTCAAACGGCATCCAAAAGCATGGTCGCGATGGAAGATTTTTCCAGCTAACCAAATATTCCTCTAATAAACAAAGCTTTTATACCACACTTGTCATAATCAGAGCTTATAATTTGTAAATAAATAATTGCTGGATTGAATTGCTGCAATTAAAAGGCGCCGTGACCGACACTGACTATACGTTTTCCCGGAGCATTCAATGTCACTAAACGGTGATGCCACAACTAAGAGCATCGTTCACTAGTTTCTGCATGGACCTAACTAGCCTAGGGCACAGGTTTTCAAGCCCTGGGACAAAATGGAATGCTTTTCCATTAAAGGACAATATTTGCCCCCTAAATTGACTTTCCAGTGCATTTTTTATCTTTATAAATAGAATATTAATGTTTAAAAAAAAAAAGTTCAATAGGTTAATATGCAATGATGATAAAAAAGTGAAAAGCGATTCTTTTTAATACTAAAACTGCCAGTAGGTGGCGATAAGTCACTGTCTTAATGCGTGAGTCATCAAGTCATTTGTTCATTCAGTAACTAAGCAATGACTTTTGCGAACGATTCGTTCACGAAACACCGCAAAACTCAGCATTTTGTTCGCATACCCCCCCCTCTGTCGCCTCACGTACCCAAGTTTGGGAACCACTGTTCTACATTAAATATTAAGCTAACAACAGTCTGTTACCTAGCAACAGTCTATGTTAATGTTAGCTCAGTCAACGTAGGCTAACATTAACAGGTGTAGACAGAAAATATGATTATTCTGACCTGAGCTAATTTACTGAATCAACCAACTCACATCTCCTTTGTTTCTTTCTTTTCATCCATGATGACATTGAAGTCATCTGTTGCTGCTTCTGGTGTTTCATCGCTGACTGTGCCGCAACCGCGATACCTGCTCATTAGAACCTTCAGTGAGCTAGTATGAGTGTGCACGCGACGTTCCTGGACCCGCACGCGTCTGTGCCCTGCTCGGTCCTGCTCCTCCGTGGCGATGTCAGCGTGCGGTTAAAAAAATCATAACAAACGAATTTGAAAGTGGGGGGGACACAAACGTGATTTTGAAAAGTGGGGGGGACATGTCCCCCCTGTCCCCAGTGGAAATTATGCCCCTGGAAATAACCTCCAAATACATCTAGCCAAACCCGCGCTCGCTCCGTCTCGAATGCACACAAGCATGCACTGTCACGATCTAATGCACTGTAACTGCCGGATTTTTAAAAACAAATATTTAAAATCTGACATGTTCCGGAACAGGATCCAGCAGGTTCAAATTAAGTACTGGTCATACTACTCACATGATAATGTTTGAAGTGAGCAACAATGTGTTTTGCTGCAGCAGCGCCGATGGAAGCGGTTCACTGACTGCGCAGCACAGCCACACGTGCCACAGTTACGTTTGGGATCATTTAATTTTAAATGCCGTAATGTCAGTTGAAAACATTGCAATAGTGTTTTAAAATACAACAACGAGCACCACTAAACCATTTAAAGAGGCGCGTTCAGCGGTCTCGGTGTCGGGATAGGAAACAGTCAACAAAGTAAAATGATCTCAAACATACGGCGCGCTCTCTTCATTTTATCAAATGATCATAATCACATCTATTCATTTTACAATCCTGCTACTAGCATTTTTTTCAGACTAAAACTCCTTTAATTCAGGTGAGAAAGCAGGGTTTTTTTGAGTGGCTTTTGCACATCCTGTCATGCAGGTGACTGCGTGCTGCTGCAATAGACGCATTTTGCTGCATTAAAGTTAACAATTAATTGATCGTTAATTTAAACGACGATCGATCATGGAAATTATCGAAAATTGACATCACTAGTGTGTATGTGTATGTATATGTATATATAATATATATATTTTGGCCCTATATATATATTTAGGCTACTTGTTTTTCATGAATGTATTTTAAAACAATACAAAGAGCAATGTGTAACATTTTACCAGATTTAGTCCTACACTTATTAACTTTTATTTGTTTCCCTTTTGAGTGGCTTTTGCACATCCTGTCATGCAGGTGACTGCGTGCTGCTGCAATAGACGCATTTTGCTGCATTAAAGTTAACAATTAATTGATCGTTAATTTAAACGACGATCGATCATGGAAATGATCGAAAATTGACATCACTAGTGTGTATGTGTATGTATATGTATATATAATATATATACATATACATATTATATATACATATATAATATATATATTTTGGCCCTATATATATATTTAGGCTACTTGTTTTTCATGAATGTATTTTAAAACAATACAAAGAGCAATGTGTAACATTTTACCAGATTTAGTCCTACACTTATTAACTTTTATTTGTTTCCCTAAATAATGTTGTTTCAATAAATGTTTAGTTCAGTTAATGTTTTTATAAAATTATTGTGCACCCATGATTTTTCTAGAATAACTTTTGCTGCTGAATTATCCACTAACCTAGTTTATAATAGTATTTTTTGTCGTAGATTATGATTATCTATTTTTTTTATTTGTTGTTTTTCATTAATATGAAGTTGTCTATATTTAGCAGATTGTGTTTAACACGCACAAGAGTGATGATCTGGTCAACATACAGAAGTATAGAAATTCTACATTGGTTTAAAAAAAACTGTGCTGTTATCGGATCGGATTGGAATTGGCCGATACTCCGAATTTCTGGTATCGGATCGGATCGGTTCTGAAAAATGGTATCGTTGCATCCCTAGAAATTGGTCATTTTTTGACCATAATCACTTGAATACACATGAATTGTATTTATTCTTTTTTTTGTTTGTGGAACTGTTGCTGGTCCTCCTGGACTTGTATAGTGTTCTCCAGAATATTTAATTCACATCTGCACTCTTTATTAGACGTACCATTTCCTATTTTTCCCCGTCATAAAGAGCTGCTCAAAGTGGTTCTCTCCCTCACGCTTCAGCACTAGTAAAGATGGCAGATTTGGTTTCCTGCTATGGCTCAGCTGTGTCACTGCTTCTCCCAGGGGACTGGTAGCTGTTTTGGAGGAGAGCAGGAGCAGTAATGATTTGGAACAGTAACCTAGTTTATAATAGTATTTTTTGTCGTAGATTATGATTATCTATTTTTTTTTATTTGTTGTTTTTCATTAATATGAAGTTGTCTATATTTAGCAGATTGTGTTTAACACGCACAAGAGTGATGATCTGGTCAACATACAGAAGTATAGAAATTCTACATTGGTTTAAAAAAAACTGTGCTGTTATCGGATCGGATTGGAATTGGCCGATACTCCGAATTTCTGGTATCGGATCGGATCGGTTCTGAAAAATGGTATCGTTGCATCCCTAGAAATTGGTCATTTTTTGACCATAATCACTTGAATACACATGAATTGTATTTATTCTTTTTTTTGTTTGTGGAACTGTTGCTGGTCCTCCTGGACTTGTATAGTGTTCTCCAGAATATTTAATTCACATCTGCACTCTTTATTAGACGTACCATTTCCTATTTTTCCCCGTCATAAAGAGCTGCTCAAAGTGGTTCTCTCCCTCACGCTTCAGCACTAGTAAAGATGGCAGATTTGGTTTCCTGCTATGGCTCAGCTGTGTCACTGCTTCTCCCAGGGGACTGGTAGCTGTTTTGGAGGAGAGCAGGAGCAGTAATGATTTGGAACAGACTGCCAGGTGTGATGATATTGACGGGCTGAAGCAGAAGAGATGAAGATCCCTTGGCCTTTTCAGCACGCTGCTGTCTCTGTACAGTAGTCCATTCCCAGGGGATAAATACAGTGCTAACATGTGTCAGTCAGTCACAGCAGAGCGCCTTCCCACACAGCCGCTCACGCTGTCTCAGTCGGACTGTCTTGCTGCATCTGCCTGAGCTCTCATGTTGAGTCGGATATTCTAAACACTTTCTGCTGTTTACTGATATAACCGTGGCCTTGTAAATCACTCACTGACATTGTACCCAGTGTCTCGCTTGGAGCAAGAGTGAATTGTTTACTCAGTACGTGGTGAGAGAGCATCTAGCTCATAGCATTGGGAAGCCATAAGGGATTTTTCAGCGTGGCTGCTGCACTTAGTTGGGTCCAGAGCCAGCCAACCTGGGGCTTTTGATGCCTCTCTTATATGTAAAAAGATGGATGAAATGTCTTCGCCATTGTACTGGAATATTTTATCATTACTCTAAATGTAAATGCAAGTTAAACACATTTTTATACGTTTAAATATGCATTCAGCAACACAATACATACATGAAAATATTTACATTTAATATATAAATATTTTAAGATTGGTCGGTAAAGTTTTTTTTTTTTTTTTGAAAGAAATGGATGCATCCTTTCTGAATAAAGGTATTAAAGCAATTGAAAGTCACAGTAGACATTTATAATGTTACAAAAGGTCTCTATTTCAAGTAAATGCTGTTATTTTTAACTCTTCATCAAAGTATCCTGAAAACAATGTATCACGTTTCCACAAAAATAAGCAGCAAAACTGTTCAACATTGACAATAAGAAATGTTTTTTTGCACCAAAACAGCACCCATTTCACAGACTGTCTTGTCTCCATAGTTAACATCGTTAATCTAGCAGTTTATATATATATATATATATATATATATGTGTGTGTGTGTATATATATATATATATATATATATATTATTTATTTTTTTTTAATTTTTTTTAATATTTAATATGTTGTACTGTTAATTGTTCTTTCCATCATTATTCAATATTCCCCTCCCTGATGTCCACAGGTGGTAGTTCGGGGTCGAGCACGTGGCCGTGGTGTGGGGCGTGTGATGCAGCAGAACCCAAGAGCTCAGGATTGTCAGAGAAGCACCGTCTGCATTGAAGGTTTATCCACCACCACAACCAACAAACAGCTCATGAACCTTCTCAACTCCATTGGCCCTGTTGAGGTAAGGCTTCCTTAACTTTTTCTGACTTGTAAATTCATATTTCTGGCTTTTATTTTTATTAGGGATCAAGCGTCAAAGATGGGTGTATGTGTGAATTTTATGTATAACTTGCTATATATATCATTGCTACAGTGCCCTGAGCTTACAACCACAAATTGATGCTGGCATGAACTGATGGCCAAAAAACATTAAACAATGTTTTTTTTTAAATCTATGTATTTACAGTATATTACTAAGTGTCAACTTAAAGCTGTTTAACCATTTTAAAAGCCATAATATCATTAGAACAAAAAAGTCAACTTCATATTAATTTAAACAGTTTAATGCATAGGTAGTTCCAGTCAGTTTGATCACCGTTGAAATGAATGTACTTCCTTCATTGTAGCACAATCACAAACATACAGACACCGCTTGTACTAAAATAGCTTAATTACTGAAATGCTACATTATATATCTCAGCTAAGTGTTACCTCAGCTAAGAATGACCTGTGCAGCATCTCTCTTCTAATAGTCAAGCTATGAGTTTCATTACTTCAAAATAGGGCTGTGCAAAAAAATCGAATGCGATTTTCATGCTCATCTCATCAGTAAAGCCGGTTCTGTGATTAGTAGTAAATCTCCAGCACGTGCTTTCAATTCAGATTTACTACACAGAGCCGTAGATCACTGACAAGCTATGCAAAATCGCGTTCAAAATCGGCAATGAATCGCCTGTGATTTTGAACTCAATTAATCGAACTATTTACTATAACATGTAAATCGGGAACATGAAAGGAATATTCTAAAAGCAACTCATGTAAACACCATAATCATAATATTGGCTTATTTAGAATAAGGTAAATAATTAGATTACTGATGTCCATGTAAACATAGTCAATTGACAGCATTACCTTGTCCATTCTGGCAAATGACCATTCTGTACGTGGTGAAAATACATAAGCTTGTTCTTTGCCTCCATGTTGTGCAATAAAGTCATTTAATGCACTCCTAGCTGTAAATTATCCCTCACGTAAACTTCATTAAAAATCAAATGGAGTTTGCAAAACACTTTGACCTGGGAGAAGATTTGTTTCCTGAGAAGACTATGACCCCAAGAATAAACTGTTTTCTGGGTAGAGTGCTCTTCTCAAAATATTACAATAGCGCCATCTAGCTGTGTGCATTCTGGGTTGTGATTTTCTCCCAGATCCATCACCCACTGTCACAGGGTAAAGAAACAGAGGCCATCTCTTACTGAAACATGAAGATGAGCATTTAGATAAAAAAACTTTCGGCGAATTGATCATTTGGTGATTCTTTTATAGATGTTTACAATGTTGCCGGAGCAGCGGAAGGCCATTGCCAAGTTTGTGAACCCACAGCATGCAGTGAGTTTTCAGCACAGCTTTCACAGGTAAGCTTTTGAATTCATCTTAAACTGAATTGTGCTGTTTGTTTATGCACAATACATGCATGCACAAAATGTAGTTGACCTTTGGTGGATAATTAGATTTTCTTTAGAATGAGGCCTATTCACAACAAGGCCAAATATTCATTGTAAATGTCTGTTGCAAATTAGATTTTGAATAGAAACAGTGGATTTCTATAGACCTTCGAAACAGACTTCATGTGTGTTTCACGTTAATAACCCCCAAAAATTGTAAGTGTTGTAGGACAGGTATCAAATATATGAAGTCTCTTCAAATATGTTGTGAGTAGGCCTGAATATTAAGGTGTTGGTGTTATTGGCTGAAGCAGATCAGAGTTGTTATGCCTAATGGTTTGTGTAGCCAAAAGGCAAATGAAATGTGCCGAAATGCAGCATCAGCAAGTATTACTTGTCAAAACAAAGAACGAGCTCTACTGTGACTCTACTTAATCGTCATGTTTTGATGGAGATGCCTCAGATTAGCTTGCTTTTAACTGTGTGTGTGTGTGTGTGTCATTTCCATCACATGTTCCCTTGATTACATAGGCACATGATAGATTTGTCTCACATCGATGTTTCCGTTATTGATGGCTGAGGAACAAGTCAGTTCAACAGACCAGACGATGAGAAGTGAGCAAGAAGAGAACGTCTTTTTCTGAAAGACAGATGCACAATCAGGAGGCTAAAGCTTTGGAATCGGTGTGGAGAGTGCTGTCGACAAACTCAAGCCACATGCATGAAGGAATCATAAACATGCTGGAAATGGCACAGCATTGAACTCATGTCGTGAATGACTTTGGCATGAAGTCTCGCTCTTGTTTCTGTACTTTCATTTATATGGAGTAATCAGTAATGGTCTAAACCAGCAGGTGAAAAAAGAGACAGAGGTATGAAACAAGACATTTTTATGCCAGTTGATAATAGTTGCTCCCATCCTCTAGCTCTCAACGTAATTAGAAAAAAATCTTTTGAATGGCTGGTTTTGGTCAAATAGGATTTCCAGAATTTTTAAATTTTTTTTGTGGAATTTCCACAGTCATTGATTTGAACAAAGTGTTAAGTGGGTGGTTTGGCCTGATTGAATAGTAATGTGTATGCTGCAGTTGTTTTTGTCACCTGTAGAGGGCAGCAGATGCCTTCGGCATAAAGCTCTGTATGTTGGGGTATAACTAAGGGCATGTGGACATCAGAGTGTGAAGCACTGCTTGGTAGAGATGTTGAAGTGCTGGTATGGGTTTGGGTTAAGCTTTTTTTCTAGTTATGTATTTTTTGGAAGCCACTGTGATATTGTAGGGGTCTCTTTTTTTTTCTCTATGACTATTCATGATCTTAAGTTTATTCATTGTTCCTTTCACCATTGTAATTGTATTGCAGTTGGGATCTTTTGAATGGCTGGTTTTGGTCAAATAGGATTTCCAGAATTTTTTAATTGTTTTTGTGGAATTTCCACAGTCATTTTTTGAACAAAGTGTTAAGTGGGTGGTTTGGCCTGATTGAATAGTAATGTGTATGCTGCAGTTGTTTTTGTCACCTGTAGAGGGCAGCAGATGCCTTCGGTATAGAGCTCTGTATGTTGGGGTATAGCTAAGGGCATGTGGACATCAGAGTGTGAAGCACTGCTTGGTAGAGATGTTGAAGTGCTGGTATGGGTTTGGGTTGAGCTTTTTTTCTAGTTATGTATTTTTTTGGAAGCCACTGTGATATTGTAGGGGTCTCTTTTTTTTCTCTATGACTATTCATGATCTTAAGTTTATTCATTGTTCCTTTCACCATTGTAATTGTATTGCAGTTGGGTTTTGTTCTGCAGAGCTGGAGTGGTGGTTCATGACGTGTGTCTTTGTGACCTAAAGACAGCTGAAAAACGATTTGACAATAAATGGCTTTTATACTTTGATTTTAAGTTTTGGTGCTGGAATTGTGCATTTAGATTATTTTAATTGTTGTTAGAAATGGCTTCTAAGCAAATATTAAAGGCAATCAGAAAGTCTCGCCCTTCAGTAATACTACTTTTTAACGTGTTTAGTTTTCTTTCCTCCGAGTTCAACCAGTATTGTGTGTGGAAGAGGATTGCTGAATCATGGCCTGTGTGATGATTTTATTGATGAAGCTCTGTTTGCTTGTCTAGAGCACTAGATGCGCTTGTGACTTGTGAAGAGGTCAGAACTATCCTGCTTACAACAACAGCTTGGTTATTTCTTTGTGAAGAAAGGTATTTTTTTTAGACTATTTGTAATTCTATGCTTATAACTCAGTTCATTGTTTTGAAGTCGGTCAGATGGGAATGCAGGTTACTATGAAAAGAGTAGTTAGGGATAAAATCAGGGTCCAAATCAGCTGTCAAGTGCCCTTTGAAAATACGTTATGCCTATTTT